>NW_027369270.1:0-43849 GCF_046119375.1 Phyllobates terribilis
CATGATGTTTTTCAATGGCAAAAATCAATGAATATTGTAAATGCACAAACAGTAATATCTCCACATTGCAAGGTGCAATTCTGAAATTTTTTGCTTTTTCCTGCTAATCCTAGCATGATAAAGAAGATTCAAAGAGAGTGAGATGCCAGCTCCTTTCATTCAGTCAGTAGCTTCAAACATTTCTGGACGTTTTTCAATGGCAAAAATCAATGAATATTGTAAATGCACAAACAGTAATATCTCCACATTGCAAGGTGCAATTCTGAAATTTTTTGCTTTTTCCTGCTAATCCTAGCATGATAAAGAAGATTCAAAGAGAGTGAGATGCCAGCTCCTTTCATTCAGTCAGTAGCTTCAATCATTTCTGGTATATGAATAACATGACGTTTTTCAATGGCAAAAATCAATGAATATTGTAAATGCACAAACAGTAATATCTCCACATTGCAAGGTGCAATTCTGAAATTTTTTGCTTTTTCCTGCTAATCCTAGCATGATAAAGAAGATTCAAAGAGAGTGAGATGCCAGCTCCTTTCATTCAGTCAGTAGCTTCAAACATTTCTGGACGTTTTTCAATGGCAAAAATCAATGAATATTGTAAATGCACAAACAGTAATATCTCCACATTGCACGGTGCAATTCTGAAATTTTTAGCTTTTTCCTGTTAATCCTAGCATGATAAAGAAGATTCAAAGAGAGTGAGATGCCAGCTCCTTTCATTCAGTCAGTAGCTTCAAACATTTCTGGTATATGAAAAACATGTTTTTCAATGGCAAAAATCAATGAATATTGTAAATGCACAAACAGTAATATCTCCACATTGCACGGTGCAATTCTGAAATTTTTAGCTTTTTCCTGCTAATCCTAGCATGATAAAGAAGATTCAAAGAGAGTGAGATGCCAGCTCCTTTCATTCAGTCAGTAGCTTCAAACATTTCTGGTATATGAAAAACATGTTTTTCAATGGCAAAAATCAATGAATATTGTAAATGCACAAACAGTAATATCTCCACATTGCAAGGTGCAATTCTGAAATTTTTTGCTTTTTCCTGTTAATCCTAGCATGATAAAGAAGATTCAAAGAGAGTGAGATGCCAGCTCCTTTCATTCAGTCAGTAGCTTCAAACATTTCTGGTATATGAAAAACATGTTTTTCAATGGCAAAAATCAATGAATATTGTAAATGCACAAACAGTAATATCTCCACATTGCACGGTGCAATTCTGAAATTTTTAGCTTTTTCCTGTTAATCCTAGCATGATAAAGAAGATTCAAAGAGAGTGAGATGCCAGCTCCTTTCATTCAGTCAGTAGCTTCAAACATTTCTGGTATATGAAAAACATGTTTTTCAATGGCAAAAATCAATGAATATTGTAAATGCACAAACAGTAATATCTCCACATTGCACGGTGCAATTCTGAAATTTTTTGCTTTTTCCTGCTAATCCTAGCATGATAAAGAAGATTCAAAGAGAGTGAGATGCCAGCTCCTTTCATTCAGTCAGTAGCTTCAAACATTTCTGGTATATGAAAAACATGTTTTTCAATGGCAAAAATCAATGAATATTGTAAATGCACAAACAGTAATATCTCCACATTGCACGGTGCAATTCTGAAATTTTTAGCTTTTTCCTGCTAATCCTAGCATGATAAAGAAGATTCAAAGAGAGTGAGATGCCAGCTCCTTTCATTCAGTCAGTAGCTTCAAACATTTCTGGACGTTTTTCAATGGCAAAAATCAATGAATATTGTAAATGCACAAACAGTAATATCTCCACATTGCACGGTGCAATTCTGAAATTTTTAGCTTTTTCCTGTTAATCCTAGCATGATAAAGAAGATTCAAAGAGAGTGAGATGCCAGCTCCTTTCATTCAGTCAGTAGCTTCAAACATTTCTGGTATATGAAAAACATGTTTTTCAATGGCAAAAATCAATGAATATTGTAAATGCACAAACAGTAATATCTCCACATTGCACGGTGCAATTCTGAAATTTTTAGCTTTTTCCTGCTAATCCTAGCATGATAAAGAAGATTCAAAGAGAGTGAGATGCCAGCTCCTTTCATTCAGTCAGTAGCTTCAAACATTTCTGGTATATGAAAAACATGTTTTTCAATGGCAAAAATCAATGAATATTGTAAATGCACAAACAGTAATATCTCCACATTGCACGGTGCAATTCTGAAATTTTTTGCTTTTTCCTGCTAATCCTAGCATGATAAAGAAGATTCAAAGAGAGTGAGATGCCAGCTCCTTTCATTCAGTCAGTAGCTTCAAACATTTCTGGACGTTTTTCAATGGCAAAAATCAATGAATATTGTAAATGCACAAACAGTAATATCTCCACATTGCAAGGTGCAATTCTGAAATTTTTAGCTTTTTCCTGTTAATCCTAGCATGATAAAGAAGATTCAAAGAGAGTGAGATGCCAGCTCCTTTCATTCAGTCAGTAGCTTCAAACATTTCTGGTATATGAAAAACATGTTTTTCAATGGCAAAAATCAATGAATATTGTAAATGCACAAACAGTAATATCTCCACATTGCAAGGTGCAATTCTGAAATTTTTTGCTTTTTCCTGTTAATCCTAGCATGATAAAGAAGATTCAAAGAGAGTGAGATGCCAGCTCCTTTCATTCAGTCAGTAGCTTCAAACATTTCTGGTATATGAAAAACATGTTTTTCAATGGCAAAAATCAATGAATATTGTAAATGCACAAACAGTAATATCTCCACATTGCACGGTGCAATTCTGAAATTTTTTGCTTTTTCCTGTTAATCCTAGCATGATAAAGAAGATTCAAAGAGAGTGAGATGCCAGCTCCTTTCATTCAGTCAGTAGCTTCAAACATTTCTGGACGTTTTTCAATGGCAAAAATCAATGAATATTGTAAATGCACAAACAGTAATATCTCCACATTGCAAGGTGCAATTCTGAAATTTTTTGCTTTTTCCTGCTAATCCTAGCATGATAAAGAAGATTCAAAGAGAGTGAGATGCCAGCTCCTTTCATTCAGTCAGTAGCTTCAAACATTTCTGGTATATGAAAAACATGTTTTTCAATGGCAAAAATCAATGAATATTGTAAATGCACAAACAGTAATATCTCCACATTGCACGGTGCAATTCTGAAATTTTTTGCTTTTTCCTGCTAATCCTAGCATGATAAAGAAGATTCAAAGAGAGTGAGATGCCAGCTCCTTTCATTCAGTCAGTAGCTTCAAACATTTCTGGTATATGAAAAACATGTTTTTCAATGGCAAAAATCAATGAATATTGTAAATGCACAAACAGTAATATCTCCACATTGCACGGTGCAATTCTGAAATTTTTAGCTTTTTCCTGCTAATCCTAGCATGATAAAGAAGATTCAAAGAGAGTGAGATGCCAGCTCCTTTCATTCAGTCAGTAGCTTCAAACATTTCTGGTATATGAAAAACATGTTTTTCAATGGCAAAAATCAATGAATATTGTAAATGCACAAACAGTAATATCTCCACATTGCACGGTGCAATTCTGAAATTTTTTGCTTTTTCCTGTTAATCCTAGCATGATAAAGAAGATTCAAAGAGAGTGAGATGCCAGCTCCTTTCATTCAGTCAGTAGCTTCAAACATTTCTGGTATATGAAAAACATGTTTTTCAATGGCAAAAATCAATGAATATTGTAAATGCACAAACAGTAATATCTCCACATTGCAAGGTGCAATTCTGAAATTTTTAGCTTTTTCCTGTTAATCCTAGCATGATAAAGAAGATTCAAAGAGAGTGAGATGCCAGCTCCTTTCATTCAGTCAGTAGCTTCAAACATTTCTGGTATATGAAAAACATGTTTTTCAATGGCAAAAATCAATGAATATTGTAAATGCACAAACAGTAATATCTCCACATTGCACGGTGCAATTCTGAAATTTTTAGCTTTTTCCTGTTAATCCTAGCATGATAAAGAAGATTCAAAGAGAGTGAGATGCCAGCTCCTTTCATTCAGTCAGTAGCTTCAAACATTTCTGGACGTTTTTCAATGGCAAAAATCAATGAATATTGTAAATGCACAAACAGTAATATCTCCACATTGCAAGGTGCAATTCTGAAATTTTTTGCTTTTTCCTGCTAATCCTAGCATGATAAAGAAGATTCAAAGAGAGTGAGATGCCAGCTCCTTTCATTCAGTCAGTAGCTTCAAACATTTCTGGTATATGAAAAACATGTTTTTCAATGGCAAAAATCAATGAATATTGTAAATGCACAAACAGTAATATCTCCACATTGCACGGTGCAATTCTGAAATTTTTAGCTTTTTCCTGCTAATCCTAGCATGATAAAGAAGATTCAAAGAGAGTGAGATGCCAGCTCCTTTCATTCAGTCAGTAGCTTCAAACATTTCTGGTATATGAAAAACATGTTTTTCAATGGCAAAAATCAATGAATATTGTAAATGCACAAACAGTAATATCTCCACATTGCACGGTGCAATTCTGAAATTTTTTGCTTTTTCCTGCTAATCCTAGCATGATAAAGAAGATTCAAAGAGAGTGAGATGCCAGCTCCTTTCATTCAGTCAGTAGCTTCAAACATTTCTGGTATATGAAAAACATGTTTTTCAATGGCAAAAATCAATGAATATTGTAAATGCACAAACAGTAATATCTCCACATTGCACGGTGCAATTCTGAAATTTTTTGCTTTTTCCTGCTAATCCTAGCATGATAAAGAAGATTCAAAGAGAGTGAGATGCCAGCTCCTTTCATTCAGTCAGTAGCTTCAAACATTTCTGGACGTTTTTCAATGGCAAAAATCAATGAATATTGTAAATGCACAAACAGTAATATCTCCACATTGCAAGGTGCAATTCTGAAATTTTTAGCTTTTTCCTGTTAATCCTAGCATGATAAAGAAGATTCAAAGAGAGTGAGATGCCAGCTCCTTTCATTCAGTCAGTAGCTTCAAACATTTCTGGTATATGAAAAACATGTTTTTCAATGGCAAAAATCAATGAATATTGTAAATGCACAAACAGTAATATCTCCACATTGCAAGGTGCAATTCTGAAATTTTTAGCTTTTTCCTGTTAATCCTAGCATGATAAAGAAGATTCAAAGAGAGTGAGATGCCAGCTCCTTTCATTCAGTCAGTAGCTTCAAACATTTCTGGTATATGAAAAACATGTTTTTCAATGGCAAAAATCAATGAATATTGTAAATGCACAAACAGTAATATCTCCACATTGCACGGTGCAATTCTGAAATTTTTTGCTTTTTCCTGCTAATCCTAGCATGATAAAGAAGATTCAAAGAGAGTGAGATGCCAGCTCCTTTCATTCAGTCAGTAGCTTCAAACATTTCTGGACGTTTTTCAATGGCAAAAATCAATGAATATTGTAAATGCACAAACAGTAATATCTCCACATTGCAAGGTGCAATTCTGAAATTTTTAGCTTTTTCCTGTTAATCCTAGCATGATAAAGAAGATTCAAAGAGAGTGAGATGCCAGCTCCTTTCATTCAGTCAGTAGCTTCAAACATTTCTGGTATATGAAAAACATGTTTTTCAATGGCAAAAATCAATGAATATTGTAAATGCACAAACAGTAATATCTCCACATTGCAAGGTGCAATTCTGAAATTTTTTGCTTTTTCCTGTTAATCCTAGCATGATAAAGAAGATTCAAAGAGAGTGAGATGCCAGCTCCTTTCATTCAGTCAGTAGCTTCAAACATTTCTGGTATATGAAAAACATGTTTTTCAATGGCAAAAATCAATGAATATTGTAAATGCACAAACAGTAATATCTCCACATTGCACGGTGCAATTCTGAAATTTTTAGCTTTTTTCTGTTAATCCTAGCATGATAAAGAAGATTCAAAGAGAGTGAGATGCCAGCTCCTTTCATTCAGTCAGTAGCTTCAAACATTTCTGGTATATGAAAAACATGTTTTTCAATGGCAAAAATCAATGAATATTGTAAATGCACAAACAGTAATATCTCCACATTGCACGGTGCAATTCTGAAATTTTTAGCTTTTTCCTGCTAATCCTAGCATGATAAAGAAGATTCAAAGAGAGTGAGATGCCAGCTCCTTTCATTCAGTCAGTAGCTTCAAACATTTCTGGTATATGAAAAACATGTTTTTCAATGGCAAAAATCAATGAATATTGTAAATGCACAAACAGTAATATCTCCACATTGCACGGTGCAATTCTGAAATTTTTAGCTTTTTCCTGTTAATCCTAGCATGATAAAGAAGATTCAAAGAGAGTGAGATGCCAGCTCCTTTCATTCAGTCAGTAGCTTCAAACATTTCTGGTATATGAAAAACATGTTTTTCAATGGCAAAAATCAATGAATATTGTAAATGCACAAACAGTAATATCTCCACATTGCAAGGTGCAATTCTGAAATTTTTTGCTTTTTCCTGCTAATCCTAGCATGATAAAGAAGATTCAAAGAGAGTGAGATGCCAGCTCCTTTCATTCAGTCAGTAGCTTCAAACATTTCTGGACGTTTTTCAATGGCAAAAATCAATGAATATTGTAAATGCACAAAAAGTAATATCTCCACATTGCACGGTGCAATTCTGAAATTTTTTGCTTTTTCCTGCTAATCCTAGCATGATAAAGAAGATTCAAAGAGAGTGAGATGCCAGCTCCTTTCATTCAGTCAGTAGCTTCAAACATTTCTGGTATATGAAAAACATGTTTTTCAATGGCAAAAATCAATGAATATTGTAAATGCACAAACAGTAATATCTCCACATTGCACGGTGCAATTCTGAAATTTTTAGCTTTTTCCTGTTAATCCTAGCATGATAAAGAAGATTCAAAGAGAGTGAGATGCCAGCTCCTTTCATTCAGTCAGTAGCTTCAAACATTTCTGGTATATGAAAAACATGTTTTTCAATGGCAAAAATCAATGAATATTGTAAATGCACAAACAGTAATATCTCCACATTGCAAGGTGCAATTCTGAAATTTTTTGCTTTTTCCTGTTAATCCTAGCATGATAAAGAAGATTCAAAGAGAGTGAGATGCCAGCTCCTTTCATTCAGTCAGTAGCTTCAAACATTTCTGGACGTTTTTCAATGGCAAAAATCAATGAATATTGTAAATGCACAAACAGTAATATCTCCACATTGCAAGGTGCAATTCTGAAATTTTTAGCTTTTTCCTGTTAATCCTAGCATGATAAAGAAGATTCAAAGAGAGTGAGATGCCAGCTCCTTTCATTCAGTCAGTAGCTTCAAACATTTCTGGTATATGAAAAACATGTTTTTCAATGGCAAAAATCAATGAATATTGTAAATGCACAAACAGTAATATCTCCACATTGCACGGTGCAATTCTGAAATTTTTTGCTTTTTCCTGCTAATCCTAGCATGATAAAGAAGATTCAAAGAGAGTGAGATGCCAGCTCCTTTCATTCAGTCAGTAGCTTCAAACATTTCTGGACGTTTTTCAATGGCAAAAATCAATGAATATTGTAAATGCACAAACAGTAATATCTCCACATTGCAAGGTGCAATTCTGAAATTTTTAGCTTTTTCCTGTTAATCCTAGCATGATAAAGAAGATTCAAAGAGAGTGAGATGCCAGCTCCTTTCATTCAGTCAGTAGCTTCAAACATTTCTGGTATATGAAAAACATGTTTTTCAATGGCAAAAATCAATGAATATTGTAAATGCACAAACAGTAATATCTCCACATTGCAAGGTGCAATTCTGAAATTTTTTGCTTTTTCCTGTTAATCCTAGCATGATAAAGAAGATTCAAAGAGAGTGAGATGCCAGCTCCTTTCATTCAGTCAGTAGCTTCAAACATTTCTGGTATATGAAAAACATGTTTTTCAATGGCAAAAATCAATGAATATTGTAAATGCACAAACAGTAATATCTCCACATTGCACGGTGCAATTCTGAAATTTTTAGCTTTTTCCTGTTAATCCTAGCATGATAAAGAAGATTCAAAGAGAGTGAGATGCCAGCTCCTTTCATTCAGTCAGTAGCTTCAAACATTTCTGGTATATGAAAAACATGTTTTTCAATGGCAAAAATCAATGAATATTGTAAATGCACAAACAGTAATATCTCCACATTGCACGGTGCAATTCTGAAATTTTTAGCTTTTTCCTGCTAATCCTAGCATGATAAAGAAGATTCAAAGAGAGTGAGATGCCAGCTCCTTTCATTCAGTCAGTAGCTTCAAACATTTCTGGTATATGAAAAACATGTTTTTCAATGGCAAAAATCAATGAATATTGTAAATGCACAAACAGTAATATCTCCACATTGCACGGTGCAATTCTGAAATTTTTAGCTTTTTCCTGTTAATCCTAGCATGATAAAGAAGATTCAAAGAGAGTGAGATGCCAGCTCCTTTCATTCAGTCAGTAGCTTCAAACATTTCTGGTATATGAAAAACATGTTTTTCAATGGCAAAAATCAATGAATATTGTAAATGCACAAACAGTAATATCTCCACATTGCAAGGTGCAATTCTGAAATTTTTTGCTTTTTCCTGCTAATCCTAGCATGATAAAGAAGATTCAAAGAGAGTGAGATGCCAGCTCCTTTCATTCAGTCAGTAGCTTCAAACATTTCTGGACGTTTTTCAATGGCAAAAATCAATGAATATTGTAAATGCACAAACAGTAATATCTCCACATTGCACGGTGCAATTCTGATATTTTTTGCTTTTTCCTGCTAATCCTAGCATGATAAAGAAGATTCAAAGAGAGTGAGATGCCAGCTCCTTTCATTCAGTCAGTAGCTTCAAACATTTCTGGTATATGAAAAACATGTTTTTCAATGGCAAAAATCAATGAATATTGTAAATGCACAAACAGTAATATCTCCACATTGCACGGTGCAATTCTGAAATTTTTAGCTTTTTCCTGTTAATCCTAGCATGATAAAGAAGATTCAAAGAGAGTGAGATGCCAGCTCCTTTCATTCAGTCAGTAGCTTCAAACATTTCTGGTATATGAAAAACATGTTTTTCAATGGCAAAAATCAATGAATATTGTAAATGCACAAACAGTAATATCTCCACATTGCAAGGTGCAATTCTGAAATTTTTTGCTTTTTCCTGTTAATCCTAGCATGATAAAGAAGATTCAAAGAGAGTGAGATGCCAGCTCCTTTCATTCAGTCAGTAGCTTCAAACATTTCTGGACGTTTTTCAATGGCAAAAATCAATGAATATTGTAAATGCACAAACAGTAATATCTCCACATTGCAAGGTGCAATTCTGAAATTTTTTGCTTTTTCCTGCTAATCCTAGCATGATAAAGAAGATTCAAAGAGAGTGAGATGCCAGCTCCTTTCATTCAGTCAGTAGCTTCAAACATTTCTGGACGTTTTTCAATGGCAAAAATCAATGAATATTGTAAATGCACAAACAGTAATATCTCCACATTGCACGGTGCAATTCTGAAATTTTTAGCTTTTTCCTGCTAATCCTAGCATGATAAAGAAGATTCAAAGAGAGTGAGATGCCAGCTCCTTTCATTCAGTCAGTAGCTTCAAACATTTCTGGTATATGAAAAACATGTTTTTCAATGGCAAAAATCAATGAATATTGTAAATGCACAAACAGTAATATCTCCACATTGCAAGGTGCAATTCTGAAATTTTTTGCTTTTTCCTGCTAATCCTAGCATGATAAAGAAGATTCAAAGAGAGTGAGATGCCAGCTCCTTTCATTCAGTCAGTAGCTTCAAACATTTCTGGACGTTTTTCAATGGCAAAAATCAATGAATATTGTAAATGCACAAACAGTAATATCTCCACATTGCACGGTGCAATTCTGAAATTTTTAGCTTTTTCCTGTTAATCCTAGCATGATAAAGAAGATTCAAAGAGAGTGAGATGCCAGCTCCTTTCATTCAGTCAGTAGCTTCAAACATTTCTGGTATATGAAAAACATGTTTTTCAATGGCAAAAATCAATGAATATTGTAAATGCACAAACAGTAATATCTCCACATTGCACGGTGCAATTCTGAAATTTTTAGCTTTTTCCTGTTAATCCTAGCATGATAAAAAAGATTCAAAGAGAGTGAGATGCCAGCTCCTTTCATTCAGTCAGTAGCTTCAAACATTTCTGGACGTTTTTCAATGGCAAAAATCAATGAATATTGTAAATGCACAAACAGTAATTTCTCCACATTGCAAGGTGCAATTCTGAAATTTTTAGCTTTTTCCTGCTAATCCTAGCATGATAAAGAAGATTCAAAGAGAGTGAGATGCCAGCTCCTTTCATTCAGTCAGTAGCTTCAAACATTTCTGGTATATGAAAAACATGTTTTTCAATGGCAAAAATCAATGAATATTGTAAATGCACAAACAGTAATATCTCCACATTGCAAGGTGCAATTCTGAAATTTTTAGCTTTTTCCTGCTAATCCTAGCATGATAAAGAAGATTCAAAGAGAGTGAGATGCCAGCTCCTTTCATTCAGTCAGTAGCTTCAAACATTTCTGGTATATGAAAAACATGTTTTTCAATGGCAAAAATCAATGAATATTGTAAATGCACAAACAGTAATATCTCCACATTGCAAGGTGCAATTCTGAAATTTTTAGCTTTTTCCTGTTAATCCTAGCATGATAAAGAAGATTCAAAGAGAGTGAGATGCCAGCTCCTTTCATTCAGTCAGTAGCTTCAAACATTTCTGGTATATGAAAAACATGTTTTTCAATGGCAAAAATCAATGAATATTGTAAATGCACAAACAGTAATATCTCCACATTGCAAGGTGCAATTCTGAAATTTTTAGCTTTTTCCTGCTAATCCTAGCATGATAAAGAAGATTCAAAGAGAGTGAGATGCCAGCTCCTTTCATTCAGTCAGTAGCTTCAAACATTTCTGGTATACGAAAAACATGTTTTTCAATGGCAAAAATCAATGAATATTGTAAATGCACAAACAGTAATATCTCCACATTGCAAGGTGCAATTCTGAAATTTTTTGCTTTTTCCTACTAATCCTAGCATGATAAAGAAGATTCAAAGAGAGTGAGATGCCAGCTCCTTTCATTCAGTCAGTAGCTTCAAACATTTCTGGTATATGAAAAACATGTTTTTCAATGGCAAAAATCAATGAATATTGTAAATGCACAAACAGTAATATCTCCACATTGCAAGGTGCAATTCTGAAATTTTTAGCTTTTTCCTGTTAATCCTAGCATGATAAAGAAGATTCAAAGAGAGTGAGATGCCAGCTCCTTTCATTCAGTCAGTAGCTTCAAACATTTCTGGACGTTTTTCAATGGCAAAAATCAATGAATATTGTAAATGCACAAACAGTAATATCTCCACATTGCAAGGTGCAATTCTGAAATTTTTTGCTTTTTCCTGCTAATCCTAGCATGATAAAGAAGATTCAAAGAGAGTGAGATGCCAGCTCCTTTCATTCAGTCAGTAGCTTCAAACATTTCTGGTATATGAAAAACATGTTTTTCAATGGCAAAAATCAATGAATATTGTAAATGCACAAACAGTAATATCTCCACATTGCACGGTGCAATTCTGAAATTTTTTGCTTTTTCCTGCTAATCCTAGCATGATAAAGAAGATTCAAAGAGAGTGAGATGCCAGCTCCTTTCATTCAGTCAGTAGCTTCAAACATTTCTGGTATATGAAAAACATGTTTTTCAATGGCAAAAATCAATGAATATTGTAAATGCACAAACAGTAATATCTCCACATTGCACGGTGCAATTCTGAAATTTTTAGCTTTTTCCTGCTAATCCTAGCATGATAAAGAAGATTCAAAGAGAGTGAGATGCCAGCTCCTTTCATTCAGTCAGTAGCTTCAAACATTTCTGGTATATGAAAAACATGTTTTTCAATGGCAAAAATCAATGAATATTGTAAATGCACAAACAGTAATATCTCCACATTGCACGGTGCAATTCTGAAATTTTTTGCTTTTTCCTGTTAATCCTAGCATGATAAAGAAGATTCAAAGAGAGTGAGATGCCAGCTCCTTTCATTCAGTCAGTAGCTTCAAACATTTCTGGTATATGAAAAACATGTTTTTCAATGGCAAAAATCAATGAATATTGTAAATGCACAAACAGTAATATCTCCACATTGCACGGTGCAATTCTGAAATTTTTAGCTTTTTCCTGTTAATCCTAGCATGATAAAGAAGATTCAAAGAGAGTGAGATGCCAGCTCCTTTCATTCAGTCAGTAGCTTCAAACATTTCTGGACGTTTTTCAATGGCAAAAATCAATGAATATTGTAAATGCACAAACAGTAATATCTCCACATTGCAAGGTGCAATTCTGAAATTTTTTGCTTTTTCCTGCTAATCCTAGCATGATAAAGAAGATTCAAAGAGAGTGAGATGCCAGCTCCTTTCATTCAGTCAGTAGCTTCAAACATTTCTGGTATATGAAAAACATGTTTTTCAATGGCAAAAATCAATGAATATTGTAAATGCACAAACAGTAATATCTCCACATTGCACGGTGCAATTCTGAAATTTTTAGCTTTTTCCTGTTAATCCTAGCATGATAAAGAAGATTCAAAGAGAGTGAGATGCCAGCTCCTTTCATTCAGTCAGTAGCTTCAAACATTTCTGGACGTTTTTCAATGGCAAAAATCAATGAATATTGTAAATGCACAAACAGTAATATCTCCACATTGCAAGGTGCAATTCTGAAATTTTTTGCTTTTTCCTGCTAATCCTAGCATGATAAAGAAGATTCAAAGAGAGTGAGATGCCAGCTCCTTTCATTCAGTCAGTAGCTTCAAACATTTCTGGACGTTTTTCAATGGCAAAAATCAATGAATATTGTAAATGCACAAACAGTAATATCTCCACATTGCAAGGTGCAATTCTGAAATTTTTTGCTTTTTCCTGCTAATCCTAGCATGATAAAGAAGATTCAAAGAGAGTGAGATGCCAGCTCCTTTCATTCAGTCAGTAGCTTCAAACATTTCTGGTATATGAAAAACATGTTTTTCAATGGCAAAAATCAATGAATATTGTAAATGCACAAACAGTAATATCTCCACATTGCAAGGTGCAATTCTGAAATTTTTAGCTTTTTCCTGCTAATCCTAGCATGATAAAGAAGATTCAAAGAGAGTGAGATGCCAGCTCCTTTCATTCAGTCAGTAGCTTCAAACATTTCTGGTATATGAAAAACATGTTTTTCAATGGCAAAAATCAATGAATATTGTAAATGCACAAACAGTAATATCTCCACATTGCAAGGTGCAATTCTGAAATTTTTAGCTTTTTCCTGTTAATCCTAGCATGATAAAGAAGATTCAAAGAGAGTGAGATGCCAGCTCCTTTCATTCAGTCAGTAGCTTCAAACATTTCTGGTATATGAAAAACATGTTTTTCAATGGCAAAAATCAATGAATATTGTAAATGCACAAACAGTAATATCTCCACATTGCACGGTGCAATTCTGAAATTTTTAGCTTTTTCCTGTTAATCCTAGCATGATAAAAAAGATTCAAAGAGAGTGAGATGCCAGCTCCTTTCATTCAGTCAGTAGCTTCAAACATTTCTGGTATATGAAAAACATGTTTTTCAATGGCAAAAATCAATGAATATTGTAAATGCACAAACAGTAATATCTCCACATTGCAAGGTGCAATTCTGAAATTTTTTGCTTTTTCCTGTTAATCCTAGCATGATAAAGAAGATTCAAAGAGAGTGAGATGCCAGCTCCTTTCATTCAGTCAGTAGCTTCAAACATTTCTGGTATATGAAAAACATGTTTTTCAATGGCAAAAATCAATGAATATTGTAAATGCACAAACAGTAATATCTCCACATTGCACGGTGCAATTCTGAAATTTTTAGCTTTTTCCTGCTAATCCTAGCATGATAAAGAAGATTCAAAGAGAGTGAGATGCCAGCTCCTTTCATTCAGTCAGTAGCTTCAAACATTTCTGGTATATGAAAAACATGTTTTTCAATGGCAAAAATCAATGAATATTGTAAATGCACAAACAGTAATATCTCCACATTGCACGGTGCAATTCTGAAATTTTTAGCTTTTTCCTGTTAATCCTAGCATGATAAAGAAGATTCAAAGAGAGTGAGATGCCAGCTCCTTTCATTCAGTCAGTAGCTTCAAACATTTCTGGACGTTTTTCAATGGCAAAAATCAATGAATATTGTAAATGCACAAACAGTAATATCTCCACATTGCACGGTGCAATTCTGAAATTTTTTGCTTTTTCCTGCTAATCCTAGCATGATAAAGAAGATTCAAAGAGAGTGAGATGCCAGCTCCTTTCATTCAGTCAGTAGCTTCAAACATTTCTGGTATATGAAAAACATGTTTTTCAATGGCAAAAATCAATGAATATTGTAAATGCACAAACAGTAATATCTCCACATTGCACGGTGCAATTCTGAAATTTTTTGCTTTTTCCTGCTAATCCTAGCATGATAAAGAAGATTCAAAGAGAGTGAGATGCCAGCTCCTTTCATTCAGTCAGTAGCTTCAAACATTTCTGGTATATGAAAAACATGTTTTTCAATGGCAAAAATCAATGAATATTGTAAATGCACAAACAGTAATATCTCCACATTGCACGGTGCAATTCTGAAATTTTTAGCTTTTTCCTGCTAATCCTAGCATGATAAAGAAGATTCAAAGAGAGTGAGATGCCAGCTCCTTTCATTCAGTCAGTAGCTTCAAACATTTCTGGTATATGAAAAACATGTTTTTCAATGGCAAAAATCCATGAATATTGTAAATGCACAAACAGTAATATCTCCACATTGCACGGTGCAATTCTGAAATTTTTAGCTTTTTCCTGCTAATCCTAGCATGATAAAGAAGATTCAAAGAGAGTGAGATGCCAGCTCCTTTCATTCAGTCAGTAGCTTCAAACATTTCTGGTATATGAAAAACATGTTTTTCAATGGCAAAAATCAATGAATATTGTAAATGCACAAACAGTAATATCTCCACATTGCACGGTGCAATTCTGAAATTTTTAGCTTTTTCCTGCTAATCCTAGCATGATAAAGAAGATTCAAAGAGAGTGAGATGCCAGCTCCTTTCATTCAGTCAGTAGCTTCAAACATTTCTGGTATATGAAAAACATGTTTTTCAATGGCAAAAATCAATGAATATTGTAAATGCACAAACAGTAATATCTCCACATTGCAAGGTGCAATTCTGAAATTTTTTGCTTTTTCCTGTTAATCCTAGCATGATAAAGAAGATTCAAAGAGAGTGAGATGCCAGCTCCTTTCATTCAGTCAGTAGCTTCAAACATTTCTGGTATATGAAAAACATGTTTTTCAATGGCAAAAATCAATGAATATTGTAAATGCACAAACAGTAATATCTCCACATTGCAAGGTGCAATTCTGAAATTTTTTGCTTTTTCCTGCTAATCCTAGCATGATAAAGAAGATTCAAAGAGAGTGAGATGCCAGCTCCTTTCATTCAGTCAGTAGCTTCAAACATTTCTGGTATATGAAAAACATGTTTTTCAATGGCAAAAATCAATGAATATTGTAAATGCACAAACAGTAATATCTCCACATTGCACGGTGCAATTCTGAAATTTTTAGCTTTTTCCTGTTAATCCTAGCATGATAAAGAAGATTCAAAGAGAGTGAGATGCCAGCTCCTTTCATTCAGTCAGTAGCTTCAAACATTTCTGGACGTTTTTCAATGGCAAAAATCAATGAATATTGTAAATGCACAAACAGTAATATCTCCACATTGCAAGGTGCAATTCTGAAATTTTTTGCTTTTTCCTGCTAATCCTAGCATGATAAAGAAGATTCAAAGAGAGTGAGATGCCAGCTCCTTTCATTCAGTCAGTAGCTTCAAACATTTCTGGTATATGAAAAACATGTTTTTCAATGGCAAAAATCAATGAATATTGTAAATGCACAAACAGTAATATCTCCACATTGCAAGGTGCAATTCTGAAATTTTTAGCTTTTTCCTGCTAATCCTAGCATGATAAAGAAGATTCAAAGAGAGTGAGATGCCAGCTCCTTTCATTCAGTCAGTAGCTTCAAACATTTCTGGTATATGAAAAACATGTTTTTCAATGGCAAAAATCAATGAATATTGTAAATGCACAAACAGTAATATCTCCACATTGCAAGGTGCAATTCTGAAATTTTTAGCTTTTTCCTGCTAATCCTAGCATGATAAAGAAGATTCAAAGAGAGTGAGATGCCAGCTCCTTTCATTCAGTCAGTAGCTTCAAACATTTCTGGTATATGAAAAACATGTTTTTCAATGGCAAAAATCAATGAATATTGTAAATGCACAAACAGTAATATCTCCACATTGCAAGGTGCAATTCTGAAATTTTTTGCTTTTTCCTGTTAATCCTAGCATGATAAAGAAGATTCAAAGAGAGTGAGATGCCAGCTCCTTTCATTCAGTCAGTAGCTTCAAACATTTCTGGTATATGAAAAACATGTTTTTCAATGGCAAAAATCAATGAATATTGTAAATGCACAAACAGTAATATCTCCACATTGCACGGTGCAATTCTGAAATTTTTTGCTTTTTCCTGCTAATCCTAGCATGATAAAGAAGATTCAAAGAGAGTGAGATGCCAGCTCCTTTCATTCAGTCAGTAGCTTCAAACATTTCTGGACGTTTTTCAATGGCAAAAATCAATGAATATTGTAAATGCACAAACAGTAATATCTCCACATTGCACGGTGCAATTCTGAAATTTTTTGCTTTTTCCTGTTAATCCTAGCATGATAAAGAAGATTCAAAGAGAGTGAGATGCCAGCTCCTTTCATTCAGTCAGTAGCTTCAAACATTTCTGGACGTTTTTCAATGGCAAAAATCAATGAATATTGTAAATGCACAAACAGTAATATCTCCACATTGCACGGTGCAATTCTGAAATTTTTTGCTTTTTCCTGCTAATCCTAGCATGATAAAGAAGATTCAAAGAGAGTGAGATGCCAGCTCCTTTCATTCAGTCAGTAGCTTCAAACATTTCTGGACGTTTTTCAATGGCAAAAATCAATGAATATTGTAAATGCACAAACAGTAATATCTCCACATTGCACGGTGCAATTCTGAAATTTTTAGCTTTTTCCTGTTAATCCTAGCATGATAAAGAAGATTCAAAGAGAGTGAGATGCCAGCTCCTTTCATTCAGTCAGTAGCTTCAAACATTTCTGGACGTTTTTCAATGGCAAAAATCAATGAATATTGTAAATGCACAAACAGTAATATCTCCACATTGCACGGTGCAATTCTGAAATTTTTAGCTTTTTCCTGTTAATCCTAGCATGATAAAGAAGATTCAAAGAGAGTGAGATGCCAGCTCCTTTCATTCAGTCAGTAGCTTCAAACATTTCTGGACGTTTTTCAATGGCAAAAATCAATGAATATTGTAAATGCACAAACAGTAATATCTCCACATTGCAAGGTGCAATTCTGAAATTTTTAGCTTTTTCCTGTTAATCCTAGCATGATAAAGAAGATTCAAAGAGAGTGAGATGCCAGCTCCTTTCATTCAGTCAGTAGCTTCAAACATTTCTGGTATATGAAAAACATGTTTTTCAATGGCAAAAATCAATGAATATTGTAAATGCACAAACAGTAATATCTCCACATTGCAAGGTGCAATTCTGAAATTTTTTGCTTTTTCCTGTTAATCCTAGCATGATAAAGAAGATTCAAAGAGAGTGAGATGCCAGCTCCTTTCATTCAGTCAGTAGCTTCAAACATTTCTGGTATATGAAAAACATGTTTTTCAATGGCAAAAATCAATGAATATTGTAAATGCACAAACAGTAATATCTCCACATTGCACGGTGCAATTCTGAAATTTTTAGCTTTTTCCTGTTAATCCTAGCATGATAAAGAAGATTCAAAGAGAGTGAGATGCCAGCTCCTTTCATTCAGTCAGTAGCTTCAAACATTTCTGGTATATGAAAAACATGTTTTTCAATGGCAAAAATCAATGAATATTGTAAATGCACAAACAGTAATATCTCCACATTGCAAGGTGCAATTCTGAAATTTTTTGCTTTTTCCTGTTAATCCTAGCATGATAAAGAAGATTCAAAGAGAGTGAGATGCCAGCTCCTTTCATTCAGTCAGTAGCTTCAAACATTTCTGGTATATGAAAAACATGTTTTTCAATGGCAAAAATCAATGAATATTGTAAATGCACAAACAGTAATATCTCCACATTGCACGGTGCAATTCTGAAATTTTTAGCTTTTTCCTGCTAATCCTAGCATGATAAAGAAGATTCAAAGAGAGTGAGATGCCAGCTCCTTTCATTCAGTCAGTAGCTTCAAACATTTCTGGTATATGAAAAACATGTTTTTCAATGGCAAAAATCAATGAATATTGTAAATGCACAAACAGTAATATCTCCACATTGCACGGTGCAATTCTGAAATTTTTAGCTTTTTCCTGCTAATCCTAGCATGATAAAGAAGATTCAAAGAGAGTGAGATGCCAGCTCCTTTCATTCAGTCAGTAGCTTCAAACATTTCTGGTATATGAAAAACATGTTTTTCAATGGCAAAAATCAATGAATATTGTAAATGCACAAACAGTAATATCTCCACATTGCAAGGTGCAATTCTGAAATTTTTAGCTTTTTCCTGTTAATCCTAGCATGATAAAGAAGATTCAAAGAGAGTGAGATGCCAGCTCCTTTCATTCAGTCAGTAGCTTCAAACATTTCTGGTATATGAAAAACATGTTTTTCAATGGCAAAAATCAATGAATATTGTAAATGCACAAACAGTAATATCTCCACATTGCAAGGTGCAATTCTGAAATTTTTAGCTTTTTCCTGCTAATCCTAGCATGATAAAGAAGATTCAAAGAGAGTGAGATGCCAGCTCCTTTCATTCAGTCAGTAGCTTCAAACATTTCTGGTATATGAAAAACATGTTTTTCAATGGCAAAAATCAATGAATATTGTAAATGCACAAACAGTAATATCTCCACATTGCAAGGTGCAATTCTGAAATTTTTTGCTTTTTCCTGCTAATCCTAGCATGATAAAGAAGATTCAAAGAGAGTGAGATGCCAGCTCCTTTCATTCAGTCAGCAGCTTCAAACATTTCTGGACGTTTTTCAATGGCAAAAATCAATGAATATTGTAAATGCACAAACAGTAATATCTCCACATTGCACGGTGCAATTCTGAAATTTTTTGCTTTTTCCTGCTAATCCTAGCATGATAAAGAAGATTCAAAGAGAGTGAGATGCCAGCTCCTTTCATTCAGTCAGTAGCTTCAAACATTTCTGGTATATGAAAAACATGTTTTTCAATGGCAAAAATCAATGAATATTGTAAATGCACAAACAGTAATATCTCCACATTGCAAGGTGCAATTCTGAAATTTTTTGCTTTTTCCTGCTAATCCTAGCATGATAAAGAAGATTCAAAGAGAGTGAGATGCCAGCTCCTTTCATTCAGTCAGTAGCTTCAAACATTTCTGGTATATGAAAAACATGTTTTTCAATGGCAAAAATCAATGAATATTGTAAATGCACAAACAGTAATATCTCCACATTGCACGGTGCAATTCTGAAATTTTTAGCTTTTTCCTGTTAATCCTAGCATGATAAAGAAGATTCAAAGAGAGTGAGATGCCAGCTCCTTTCATTCAGTCAGTAGCTTCAAACATTTCTGGTATATGAAAAACATGTTTTTCAATGGCAAAAATCAATGAATATTGTAAATGCACAAACAGTAATATCTCCACATTGCAAGGTGCAATTCTGAAATTTTTTGCTTTTTCCTGTTAATCCTAGCATGATAAAGAAGATTCAAAGAGAGTGAGATGCCAGCTCCTTTCATTCAGTCAGTAGCTTCAAACATTTCTGGACGTTTTTCAATGGCAAAAATCAATGAATATTGTAAATGCACAAACAGTAATATCTCCACATTGCACGGTGCAATTCTGAAATTTTTTGCTTTTTCCTGCTAATCCTAGCATGATAAAGAAGATTCAAAGAGAGTGAGATGCCAGCTCCTTTCATTCAGTCAGTAGCTTCAAACATTTCTGGTATATGAAAAACATGTTTTTCAATGGCAAAAATCAATGAATATTGTAAATGCACAAACAGTAATATCTCCACATTGCAAGGTGCAATTCTGAAATTTTTTGCTTTTTCCTGCTAATCCTAGCATGATAAAGAAGATTCAAAGAGAGTGAGATGCCAGCTCCTTTCATTCAGTCAGTAGCTTCAAACATTTCTGGTATATGAAAAACATGTTTTTCAATGGCAAAAATCAATGAATATTGTAAATGCACAAACAGTAATATCTCCACATTGCACGGTGCAATTCTGAAATTTTTTGCTTTTTCCTGCTAATCCTAGCATGATAAAGAAGATTCAAAGAGAGTGAGATGCCAGCTCCTTTCATTCAGTCAGTAGCTTCAAACATTTCTGGACGTTTTTCAATGGCAAAAATCAATGAATATTGTAAATGCACAAACAGTAATATCTCCACATTGCAAGGTGCAATTCTGAAATTTTTTGCTTTTTCCTGCTAATCCTAGCATGATAAAGAAGATTCAAAGAGAGTGAGATGCCAGCTCCTTTCATTCAGTCAGTAGCTTCAAACATTTCTGGTATATGAAAAACATGTTTTTCAATGGCAAAAATCAATGAATATTGTAAATGCACAAACAGTAATATCTCCACATTGCACGGTGCAATTCTGAAATTTTTTGCTTTTTCCTGCTAATCCTAGCATGATAAAGAAGATTCAAAGAGAGTGAGATGCCAGCTCCTTTCATTCAGTCAGTAGCTTCAAACATTTCTGGTATATGAAAAACATGTTTTTCAATGGCAAAAATCAATGAATATTGTAAATGCACAAACAGTAATATCTCCACATTGCACGGTGCAATTCTGAAATTTTTAGCTTTTTCCTGTTAATCCTAGCATGATAAAGAAGATTCAAAGAGAGTGAGATGCCAGCTCCTTTCATTCAGTCAGTAGCTTCAAACATTTCTGGTATATGAAAAACATGTTTTTCAATGGCAAAAATCAATGAATATTGTAAATGCACAAACAGTAATATCTCCACATTGCAAGGTGCAATTCTGAAATTTTTTGCTTTTTCCTGTTAATCCTAGCATGATAAAGAAGATTCAAAGAGAGTGAGATGCCAGCTCCTTTCATTCAGTCAGTAGCTTCAAACATTTCTGGACGTTTTTCAATGGCAAAAATCAATGAATATTGTAAATGCACAAACAGTAATATCTCCACATTGCACGGTGCAATTCTGAAATTTTTTGCTTTTTCCTGCTAATCCTAGCATGATAAAGAAGATTCAAAGAGAGTGAGATGCCAGCTCCTTTCATTCAGTCAGTAGCTTCAAACATTTCTGGTATATGAAAAACATGTTTTTCAATGGCAAAAATCAATGAATATTGTAAATGCACAAACAGTAATATCTCCACATTGCAAGGTGCAATTCTGAAATTTTTTGCTTTTTCCTGCTAATCCTAGCATGATAAAGAAGATTCAAAGAGAGTGAGATGCCAGCTCCTTTCATTCAGTCAGTAGCTTCAAACATTTCTGGTATATGAAAAACATGTTTTTCAATGGCAAAAATCAATGAATATTGTAAATGCACAAACAGTAATATCTCCACATTGCACGGTGCAATTCTGAAATTTTTTGCTTTTTCCTGCTAATCCTAGCATGATAAAGAAGATTCAAAGAGAGTGAGATGCCAGCTCCTTTCATTCAGTCAGTAGCTTCAAACATTTCTGGACGTTTTTCAATGGCAAAAATCAATGAATATTGTAAATGCACAAACAGTAATATCTCCACATTGCAAGGTGCAATTCTGAAATTTTTTGCTTTTTCCTGCTAATCCTAGCATGATAAAGAAGATTCAAAGAGAGTGAGATGCCAGCTCCTTTCATTCAGTCAGTAGCTTCAAACATTTCTGGTATATGAAAAACATGTTTTTCAATGGCAAAAATCAATGAATATTGTAAATGCACAAACAGTAATATCTCCACATTGCACGGTGCAATTCTGAAATTTTTTGCTTTTTCCTGCTAATCCTAGCATGATAAAGAAGATTCAAAGAGAGTGAGATGCCAGCTCCTTTCATTCAGTCAGTAGCTTCAAACATTTCTGGTATATGAAAAACATGTTTTTCAATGGCAAAAATCAATGAATATTGTAAATGCACAAACAGTAATATCTCCACATTGCACGGTGCAATTCTGAAATTTTTTGCTTTTTCCTGCTAATCCTAGCATGATAAAGAAGATTCAAAGAGAGTGAGATGCCAGCTCCTTTCATTCAGTCAGTAGCTTCAAACATTTCTGGTATATGAAAAACATGTTTTTCAATGGCAAAAATCAATGAATATTGTAAATGCACAAACAGTAATATCTCCACATTGCAAGGTGCAATTCTGAAATTTTTTGCTTTTTCCTGCTAATCCTAGCATGATAAAGAAGATTCAAAGAGAGTGAGATGCCAGCTCCTTTCATTCAGTCAGTAGCTTCAAACATTTCTGGTATATGAAAAACATGTTTTTCAATGGCAAAAATCAATGAATATTGTAAATGCACAAACAGTAATATCTCCACATTGCACGGTGCAATTCTGAAATTTTTTGCTTTTTCCTGTTAATCCTAGCATGATAAAGAAGATTCAAAGAGAGTGAGATGCCAGCTCCTTTCATTCAGTCAGTAGCTTCAAACATTTCTGGTATATGAAAAACATGTTTTTCAATGGCAAAAATCAATGAATATTGTAAATGCACAAACAGTAATATCTCCACATTGCAAGGTGCAATTCTGAAATTTTTTGCTTTTTCCTGTTAATCCTAGCATGATAAAGAAGATTCAAAGAGAGTGAGATGCCAGCTCCTTTCATTCAGTCAGTAGCTTCAAACATTTCTGGACGTTTTTCAATGGCAAAAATCAATGAATATTGTAAATGCACAAACAGTAATATCTCCACATTGCACGGTGCAATTCTGAAATTTTTTGCTTTTTCCTGCTAATCCTAGCATGATAAAGAAGATTCAAAGAGAGTGAGATGCCAGCTCCTTTCATTCAGTCAGTAGCTTCAAACATTTCTGGTATATGAAAAACATGTTTTTCAATGGCAAAAATCAATGAATATTGTAAATGCACAAACAGTAATATCTCCACATTGCAAGGTGCAATTCTGAAATTTTTTGCTTTTTCCTGCTAATCCTAGCATGATAAAGAAGATTCAAAGAGAGTGAGATGCCAGCTCCTTTCATTCAGTCAGTA
This sequence comes from Phyllobates terribilis, assembly GCF_046119375.1. Lineage (NCBI taxonomy): Eukaryota > Metazoa > Chordata > Amphibia > Anura > Dendrobatidae > Phyllobates > Phyllobates terribilis. Next base: position 23,251 of record NW_027369270.1, read on the forward strand.
GCTTCAAACATTTCTGGTATATGAAAAACATGTTTTTCAATGGCAAAAATCAATGAATATTGTAAATGCACAAACAGTAATATCTCCACATTGCACGGTGCAATTCTGAAATTTTTTGCTTTTTCCTGCTAATCCTAGCATGATAAAGAAGATTCAAAGAGAGTGAGATGCCAGCTCCTTTCATTCAGTCAGTAGCTTCAAACATTTCTGGACGTTTTTCAATGGCAAAAATCAATGAATATTGTAAATGCACAAACAGTAATATCTCCACATTGCAAGGTGCAATTCTGAAATTTTTTGCTTTTTCCTGCTAATCCTAGCATGATAAAGAAGATTCAAAGAGAGTGAGATGCCAGCTCCTTTCATTCAGTCAGTAGCTTCAAACATTTCTGGTATATGAAAAACATGTTTTTCAATGGCAAAAATCAATGAATATTGTAAATGCACAAACAGTAATATCTCCACATTGCACGGTGCAATTCTGAAATTTTTTGCTTTTTCCTGCTAATCCTAGCATGATAAAGAAGATTCAAAGAGAGTGAGATGCCAGCTCCTTTCATTCAGTCAGTAGCTTCAAACATTTCTGGACGTTTTTCAATGGCAAAAATCAATGAATATTGTAAATGCACAAACAGTAATATCTCCACATTGCAAGGTGCAATTCTGAAATTTTTTGCTTTTTCCTGCTAATCCTAGCATGATAAAGAAGATTCAAAGAGAGTGAGATGCCAGCTCCTTTCATTCAGTCAGTAGCTTCAAACATTTCTGGTATATGAAAAACATGTTTTTCAATGGCAAAAATCAATGAATATTGTAAATGCACAAACAGTAATATCTCCACATTGCAAGGTGCAATTCTGAAATTTTTAGCTTTTTCCTGTTAATCCTAGCATGATAAAGAAGATTCAAAGAGAGTGAGATGCCAGCTCCTTTCATTCAGTCAGTAGCTTCAAACATTTCTGGACGTTTTTCAATGGCAAAAATCAATGAATATTGTAAATGCACAAACAGTAATATCTCCACATTGCACGGTGCAATTCTGAAATTTTTAGCTTTTTCCTGTTAATCCTAGCATGATAAAGAAGATTCAAAGAGAGTGAGATGCCAGCTCCTTTCATTCAGTCAGTAGCTTCAAACATTTCTGGACGTTTTTCAATGGCAAAAATCAATGAATATTGTAAATGCACAAACAGTAATATCTCCACATTGCACGGTGCAATTCTGAAATTTTTTGCTTTTTCCTGCTAATCCTAGCATGATAAAGAAGATTCAAAGAGAGTGAGATGCCAGCTCCTTTCATTGTCAGTAGCTTCAAACATTTCTGGTATATGAAAAACATGTTTTTCAATGGCAAAAATCAATGAATATTGTAAATGCACAAACAGTAATATCTCCACATTGCACGGTGCAATTCTGAAATTTTTAGCTTTTTCCTGTTAATCCTAGCATGATAAAGAAGATTCAAAGAGAGTGAGATGCCAGCTCCTTTCATTCAGTCAGTAGCTTCAAACATTTCTGGTATATGAAAAACATGTTTTTCAATGGCAAAAATCAATGAATATTGTAAATGCACAAACAGTAATATCTCCACATTGCAAGGTGCAATTCTGAAATTTTTAGCTTTTTCCTGTTAATCCTAGCATGATAAAGAAGATTCAAAGAGAGTGAGATGCCAGCTCCTTTCATTCAGTCAGTAGCTTCAAACATTTCTGGACGTTTTTCAATGGCAAAAATCAATGAATATTGTAAATGCACAAACAGTAATATCTCCACATTGCAAGGTGCAATTCTGAAATTTTTAGCTTTTTCCTGTTAATCCTAGCATGATAAAGAAGATTCAAAGAGAGTGAGATGCCAGCTCCTTTCATTCAGTCAGTAGCTTCAAACATTTCTGGTATATGAAAAACATGTTTTTCAATGGCAAAAATCAATGAATATTGTAAATGCACAAACAGTAATATCTCCACATTGCACGGTGCAATTCTGAAATTTTTTGCTTTTTCCTGCTAATCCTAGCATGATAAAGAAGATTCAAAGAGAGTGAGATGCCAGCTCCTTTCATTCAGTCAGTAGCTTCAAACATTTCTGGACGTTTTTCAATGGCAAAAATCAATGAATATTGTAAATGCACAAACAGTAATATCTCCACATTGCAAGGTGCAATTCTGAAATTTTTTGCTTTTTCCTGCTAATCCTAGCATGATAAAGAAGATTCAAAGAGAGTGAGATGCCAGCTCCTTTCATTCAGTCAGTAGCTTCAAACATTTCTGGTATATGAAAAACATGTTTTTCAATGGCAAAAATCAATGAATATTGTAAATGCACAAACAGTAATATCTCCACATTGCACGGTGCAATTCTGAAATTTTTTGCTTTTTCCTGCTAATCCTAGCATGATAAAGAAGATTCAAAGAGAGTGAGATGCCAGCTCCTTTCATTCAGTCAGTAGCTTCAAACATTTCTGGTATATGAAAAACATGTTTTTCAATGGCAAAAATCAATGAATATTGTAAATGCACAAACAGTAATATCTCCACATTGCACGGTGCAATTCTGAAATTTTTAGCTTTTTCCTGTTAATCCTAGCATGATAAAGAAGATTCAAAGAGAGTGAGATGCCAGCTCCTTTCATTCAGTCAGTAGCTTCAAACATTTCTGGTATATGAAAAACATGTTTTTCAATGGCAAAAATCAATGAATATTGTAAATGCACAAACAGTAATATCTCCACATTGCACGGTGCAATTCTGAAATTTTTTGCTTTTTCCTGCTAATCCTAGCATGATAAAGAAGATTCAAAGAGAGTGAGATGCCAGCTCCTTTCATTCAGTCAGTAGCTTCAAACATTTCTGGACGTTTTTCAATGGCAAAAATCAATGAATATTGTAAATGCACAAACAGTAATATCTCCACATTGCAAGGTGCAATTCTGAAATTTTTTGCTTTTTCCTGCTAATCCTAGCATGATAAAGAAGATTCAAAGAGAGTGAGATGCCAGCTCCTTTCATTCAGTCAGTAGCTTCAAACATTTCTGGTATATGAAAAACATGTTTTTCAATGGCAAAAATCAATGAATATTGTAAATGCACAAACAGTAATATCTCCACATTGCAAGGTGCAATTCTGAAATTTTTAGCTTTTTCCTGTTAATCCTAGCATGATAAAGAAGATTCAAAGAGAGTGAGATGCCAGCTCCTTTCATTCAGTCAGTAGCTTCAAACATTTCTGGACGTTTTTCAATGGCAAAAATCAATGAATATTGTAAATGCACAAACAGTAATATCTCCACATTGCACGGTGCAATTCTGAAATTTTTAGCTTTTTCCTGTTAATCCTAGCATGATAAAGAAGATTCAAAGAGAGTGAGATGCCAGCTCCTTTCATTCAGTCAGTAGCTTCAAACATTTCTGGACGTTTTTCAATGGCAAAAATCAATGAATATTGTAAATGCACAAACAGTAATATCTCCACATTGCACGGTGCAATTCTGAAATTTTTTGCTTTTTCCTGCTAATCCTAGCATGATAAAGAAGATTCAAAGAGAGTGAGATGCCAGCTCCTTTCATTCAGTCAGTAGCTTCAAACATTTCTGGTATATGAAAAACATGTTTTTCAATGGCAAAAATCAATGAATATTGTAAATGCACAAACAGTAATATCTCCACATTGCACGGTGCAATTCTGAAATTTTTAGCTTTTTCCTGTTAATCCTAGCATGATAAAGAAGATTCAAAGAGAGTGAGATGCCAGCTCCTTTCATTCAGTCAGTAGCTTCAAACATTTCTGGTATATGAAAAACATGTTTTTCAATGGCAAAAATCAATGAATATTGTAAATGCACAAACAGTAATATCTCCACATTGCAAGGTGCAATTCTGAAATTTTTAGCTTTTTCCTGTTAATCCTAGCATGATAAAGAAGATTCAAAGAGAGTGAGATGCCAGCTCCTTTCATTCAGTCAGTAGCTTCAAACATTTCTGGACGTTTTTCAATGGCAAAAATCAATGAATATTGTAAATGCACAAACAGTAATATCTCCACATTGCAAGGTGCAATTCTGAAATTTTTAGCTTTTTCCTGTTAATCCTAGCATGATAAAGAAGATTCAAAGAGAGTGAGATGCCAGCTCCTTTCATTCAGTCAGTAGCTTCAAACATTTCTGGTATATGAAAAACATGTTTTTCAATGGCAAAAATCAATGAATATTGTAAATGCACAAACAGTAATATCTCCACATTGCAAGGTGCAATTCTGAAATTTTTTGCTTTTTCCTGTTAATCCTAGCATGATAAAGAAGATTCAAAGAGAGTGAGATGCCAGCTCCTTTCATTCAGTCAGTAGCTTCAAACATTTCTGGTATATGAAAAACATGTTTTTCAATGGCAAAAATCAATGAATATTGTAAATGCACAAACAGTAATATCTCCACATTGCACGGTGCAATTGTGAAATTTTTAGCTTTTTCCTGTTAATCCTAGCATGATAAAGAAGATTCAAAGAGAGTGAGATGCCAGCTCCTTTCATTCAGTCAGTAGCTTCAAACATTTCTGGTATATGAAAAACATGTTTTTCAATGGCAAAAATCAATGAATATTGTAAATGCACAAACAGTAATATCTCCACATTGCAAGGTGCAACTCTGAAATTTTTTGCTTTTTCCTGCTAATCCTAGCATGATAAAGAAGATTCAAAGAGAGTGAGATGCCAGCTCCTTTCATTCAGTCAGTAGCTTCAAACATTTCTGGTATATGAAAAACATGTTTTTCAATGGCAAAAATCAATGAATATTGTAAATGCACAAACAGTAATATCTCCACATTGCAAGGTGCAATTCTGAAATTTTTTGCTTTTTCCTGTTAATCCTAGCATGATAAAGAAGATTCAAAGAGAGTGAGATGCCAGCTCCTTTCATTCAGTCAGTAGCTTCAAACATTTCTGGTATATGAAAAACATGTTTTTCAATGGCAAAAATCAATGAATATTGTAAATGCACAAACAGTAATATCTCCACATTGCAAGGTGCAATTCTGAAATTTTTAGCTTTTTCCTGTTAATCCTAGCATGATAAAGAAGATTCAAAGAGAGTGAGATGCCAGCTCCTTTCATTCAGTCAGTAGCTTCAAACATTTCTGGTATATGAAAAACATGTTTTTCAATGGCAAAAATCAATGAATATTGTAAATGCACAAACAGTAATATCTCCACATTGCAAGGTGCAATTCTGAAATTTTTTGCTTTTTCCTGTTAATCCTAGCATGATAAAGAAGATTCAAAGAGAGTGAGATGCCAGCTCCTTTCATTCAGTCAGTAGCTTCAAACATTTCTGGTATATGAAAAACATGTTTTTCAATGGCAAAAATCAATGAATATTGTAAATGCACAAACAGTAATATCTCCACATTGCACGGTGCAATTCTGAAATTTTTAGCTTTTTCCTGTTAATCCTAGCATGATAAAGAAGATTCAAAGAGAGTGAGATGCCAGCTCCTTTCATTCAGTCAGTAGCTTCAAACATTTCTGGTATATGAAAAACATGTTTTTCAATGGCAAAAATCAATGAATATTGTAAATGCACAAACAGTAATATCTCCACATTGCAAGGTGCAATTCTGAAATTTTTTGCTTTTTCCTGCTAATCCTAGCATGATAAAGAAGATTCAAAGAGAGTGAGATGCCAGCTCCTTTCATTCAGTCAGTAGCTTCAAACATTTCTGGTATATGAAAAACATGTTTTTCAATGGCAAAAATCAATGAATATTGTAAATGCACAAACAGTAATATCTCCACATTGCACGGTGCAATTCTGAAATTTTTAGCTTTTTCCTGTTAATCCTAGCATGATAAAGAAGATTCAAAGAGAGTGAGATGCCAGCTCCTTTCATTCAGTCAGTAGCTTCAAACATTTCTGGACGTTTTTCAATGGCAAAAATCAATGAATATTGTAAATGCACAAACAGTAATATCTCACATTGCACGGTGCAATTCTGAAATTTTTTGCTTTTTCCTGTTAATCCTAGCATGATAAAGAAGATTCAAAGAGAGTGAGATGCCAGCTCCTTTCATTCAGTCAGTAGCTTCAAACATTTCTGGTATATGAAAAACATGTTTTTCAATGGCAAAAATCAATGAATATTGTAAATGCACAAACAGTAATATCTCCACATTGCACGGTGCAATTCTGAAATTTTTAGCTTTTTCCTGCTAATCCTAGCATGATAAAGAAGATTCAAAGAGAGTGAGATGCCAGCTCCTTTCATTCAGTCAGTAGCTTCAAACATTTCTGGTATATGAAAAACATGTTTTTCAATGGCAAAAATCAATGAATATTGTAAATGCACAAACAGTAATATCTCCACATTGCACGGTGCAATTCTGAAATTTTTAGCTTTTTCCTGTTAATCCTAGCATGATAAAGAAGATTCAAAGAGAGTGAGATGCCAGCTCCTTTCATTCAGTCAGTAGCTTCAAACATTTCTGGACGTTTTTCAATGGCAAAAATCAATGAATATTGTAAATGCACAAACAGTAATATCTCCACATTGCACGGTGCAATTCTGAAATTTTTTGCTTTTTCCTGCTAATCCTAGCATGATAAAGAAGATTCAAAGAGAGTGAGATGCCAGCTCCTTTCATTCAGTCAGTAGCTTCAAACATTTCTGGTATATGAAAAACATGTTTTTCAATGGCAAAAATCAATGAATATTGTAAATGCACAAACAGTAATATCTCCACATTGCAAGGTGCAATTCTGAAATTTTTTGCTTTTTCCTGCTAATCCTAGCATGATAAAGATTCAAAGAGAGTGAGATGCCAGCTCCTTTCATTCAGTCAGTAGCTTCAAACATTTCTGGTATATGAAAAACATGTTTTTCAATGGCAAAAATCAATGAATATTGTAAATGCACAAACAGTAATATCTCCACATTGCACGGTGCAATTCTGAAATTTTTTGCTTTTTCCTGCTAATCCTAGCATGATAAAGAAGATTCAAAGAGAGTGAGATGCCAGCTCCTTTCATTCAGTCAGTAGCTTCAAACATTTCTGGTATATGAAAAACATGTTTTTCAATGGCAAAAATCAATGAATATTGTAAATGCACAAACAGTAATATCTCCACATTGCACGGTGCAATTCTGAAATTTTTAGCTTTTTCCTGTTAATCCTAGCATGATAAAGAAGATTCAAAGAGAGTGAGATGCCAGCTCCTTTCATTCAGTCAGTAGCTTCAAACATTTCTGGTATATGAAAAACATGTTTTTCAATGGCAAAAATCAATGAATATTGTAAATGCACAAACAGTAATATCTCCACATTGCACGGTGCAATTCTGAAATTTTTAGCTTTTTCCTGCTAATCCTAGCATGATAAAGAAGATTCAAAGAGAGTGAGATGCCAGCTCCTTTCATTCAGTCAGTAGCTTCAAACATTTCTGGTATATGAAAAACATGTTTTTCAATGGCAAAAATCAATGAATATTGTAAATGCACAAACAGTAATATCTCCACATTGCACGGTGCAATTCTGAAATTTTTTGCTTTTTCCTGCTAATCCTAGCATGATAAAGAAGATTCAAAGAGAGTGAGATGCCAGCTCCTTTCATTCAGTCAGTAGCTTCAAACATTTCTGGACGTTTTTCAATGGCAAAAATCAATGAATATTGTAAATGCACAAACAGTAATATCTCCACATTGCACGGTGCAATTCTGAAATTTTTTGCTTTTTCCTGCTAATCCTAGCATGATAAAGAAGATTCAAAGAGAGTGAGATGCCAGCTCCTTTCATTCAGTCAGTAGCTTCAAACATTTCTGGTATATGAAAAACATGTTTTTCAATGGCAAAAATCAATGAATATTGTAAATGCACAAACAGTAATATCTCCACATTGCAAGGTGCAATTCTGAAATTTTTTGCTTTTTCCTGCTAATCCTAGCATGATAAAGAAGATTCAAAGAGAGTGAGATGCCAGCTCCTTTCATTCAGTCAGTAGCTTCAAACATTTCTGGTATATGAAAAACATGTTTTTCAATGGCAAAAATCAATGAATATTGTAAATGCACAAACAGTAATATCTCCACATTGCAAGGTGCAATTCTGAAATTTTTTGCTTTTTCCTGCTAATCCTAGCATGATAAAGAAGATTCAAAGAGAGTGAGATGCCAGCTCCTTTCATTCAGTCAGTAGCTTCAAACATTTTTGGACGTTTTTCAATGGCAAAAATCAATGAATATTGTAAATGCACAAACAGTAATATCTCCACATTGCACGGTGCAATTCTGAAATTTTTAGCTTTTTCCTGTTAATCCTAGCATGATAAAGAAGATTCAAAGAGAGTGAGATGCCAGCTCCTTTCATTCAGTCAGTAGCTTCAAACATTTCTGGTATATGAAAAACATGTTTTTCAATGGCAAAAATCAATGAATATTGTAAATGCACAAACAGTAATATCTCCACATTGCAAGGTGCAATTCTGAAATTTTTTGCTTTTTCCTGCTAATCCTAGCATGATAAAGAAGATTCAAAGAGAGTGAGATGCCAGCTCCTTTCATTCAGTCAGTAGCTTCAAACATTTCTGGTATATGAAAAACATGTTTTTCAATGGCAAAAATCAATGAATATTGTAAATGCACAAACAGTAATATCTCCACATTGCACGGTGCAATTCTGAAATTTTTTGCTTTTTCCTGCTAATCCTAGCATGATAAAGAAGATTCAAAGAGAGTGAGATGCCAGCTCCTTTCATTCAGTCAGTAGCTTCAAACATTTCTGGTATATGAAAAACATGTTTTTCAATGGCAAAAATCAATGAATATTGTAAATGCACAAACAGTAATATCTCCACATTGGAAGGTGCAATTCTGAAATTTTTAGCTTTTTCCTGTTAATCCTAGCATGATAAAGAAGATTCAAAGAGAGTGAGATGCCAGCTCCTTTCATTCAGTCAGTAGCTTCAAACATTTCTGGACGTTTTTCAATGGCAAAAATCAATGAATATTGTAAATGCACAAACAGTAATATCTCCACATTGCAAGGTGCAATTCTGAAATTTTTTGCTTTTTCCTGCTAATCCTAGCATGATAAAGAAGATTCAAAGAGAGTGAGATGCCAGCTCCTTTCATTCAGTCAGTAGCTTCAAACATTTCTGGTATATGAAAAACATGTTTTTCAATGGCAAAAATCAATGAATATTGTAAATGCACAAACAGTAATATCTCCACATTGCAAGGTGCAATTCTGAAATTTTTAGCTTTTTCCTGTTAATCCTAGCATGATAAAGAAGATTCAAAGAGAGTGAGATGCCAGCTCCTTTCATTCAGTCAGTAGCTTCAAACATTTCTGGATGTTTTTCAATGGCAAAAATCAATGAATATTGTAAATGCACAAACAGTAATATCTCCACATTGCACGGTGCAATTCTGAAATTTTTAGCTTTTTCCTGTTAATCCTAGCATGATAAAGAAGATTCAAAGAGAGTGAGATGCCAGCTCCTTTCATTCAGTCAGTAGCTTCAAACATTTCTGGTATATGAAAAACATGTTTTTCAATGGCAAAAATCAATGAATATTGTAAATGCACAAACAGTAATATCTCCACATTGCACGGTGCAATTCTGAAATTTTTTGCTTTTTCCTGCTAATCCTAGCATGATAAAGAAGATTCAAAGAGAGTGAGATGCCAGCTCCTTTCATTCAGTCAGTAGCTTCAAACATTTCTGGTATATGAAAAACATGTTTTTCAATGGCAAAAATCAATGAATATTGTAAATGCACAAACAGTAATATCTCCACATTGCAAGGTGCAATTCTGAAATTTTTTGCTTTTTCCTGCTAATCCTAGCATGATAAAGAAGATTCAAAGAGAGTTAGATGCCAGCTCCTTTCATTCAGTCAGTAGCTTCAAACATTTCTGGTATATGAAAAACATGTTTTTCAATGGCAAAAATCAATGAATATTGTAAATGCACAAACAGTAATATCTCCACATTGCACGGTGCAATTCTGAAATTTTTAGCTTTTTCCTGCTAATCCTAGCATGATAAAGAAGATTCAAAGAGAGTGAGATGCCAGCTCCTTTCATTCAGTCAGTAGCTTCAAACATTTCTGGTATATGAAAAACATGTTTTTCAATGGCAAAAATCAATGAATATTGTAAATGCACAAACAGTAATATCTCCACATTGCAAGGTGCAATTCTGAAATTTTTAGCTTTTTCCTGTTAATCCTAGCATGATAAAGAAGATTCAAAGAGAGTGAGATGCCAGCTCCTTTCATTCAGTCAGTAGCTTCAAACATTTCTGGTATATGAAAAACATGTTTTTCAATGGCAAAAATCAATGAATATTGTAAATGCACAAACAGTAATATCTCCACATTGCAAGGTGCAATTCTGAAATTTTTTGCTTTTTCCTGTTAATCCTAGCATGATAAAGAAGATTCAAAGAGAGTGAGATGCCAGCTCCTTTCATTCAGTCAGTAGCTTCAAACATTTCTGGTATATGAAAAACATGTTTTTCAATGGCAAAAATCAATGAATATTGTAAATGCACAAACAGTAATATCTCCACATTGCACGGTGCAATTCTGAAATTTTTAGCTTTTTCCTGTTAATCCTAGCATGATAAAGAAGATTCAAAGAGAGTGAGATGCCAGCTCCTTTCATTCAGTCAGTAGCTTCAAACATTTCTGGTATATGAAAAACATGTTTTTCAATGGCAAAAATCAATGAATATTGTAAATGCACAAACAGTAATATCTCCACATTGCAAGGTGCAATTCTGAAATTTTTTGCTTTTTCCTGCTAATCCTAGCATGATAAAGAAGATTCAAAGAGAGTGAGATGCCAGCTCCTTTCATTCAGTCAGTAGCTTCAAACATTTCTGGTATATGAAAAACATGTTTTTCAATGGCAAAAATCAATGAATATTGTAAATGCACAAACAGTAATATCTCCACATTGCACGGTGCAATTCTGAAATTTTTAGCTTTTTCCTGTTAATCCTAGCATGATAAAGAAGATTCAAAGAGAGTGAGATGCCAGCTCCTTTCATTCAGTCAGTAGCTTCAAACATTTCTGGACGTTTTTCAATGGCAAAAATCAATGAATATTGTAAATGCACAAACAGTAATATCTCCACATTGCACGGTGCAATTCTGAAATTTTTTGCTTTTTCCTGTTAATCCTAGCATGTTAAAGAAGATTCAAAGAGAGTGAGATGCCAGCTCCTTTCATTCAGTCAGTAGCTTCAAACATTTCTGGACGTTTTTCAATGGCAAAAATCAATGAATATTGTAAATGCACAAACAGTAATATCTCCACATTGCACGGTGCAATTCTGAAATTTTTTGCTTTTTCCTGTTAATCCTAGCATGATAAAGAAGATTCAAAGAGAGTGAGATGCCAGCTCCTTTCATTCAGTCAGTAGCTTCAAACATTTCTGGTATATGAAAAACATGTTTTTCAATGGCAAAAATCAATGAATATTGTAAATGCACAAACAGTAATATCTCCACATTGCAAGGTGCAATTCTGAAATTTTTTGCTTTTTCCTGCTAATCCTAGCATGATAAAGAAGATTCAAAGAGAGTGAGATGCCAGCTCCTTTCATTCAGTCAGTAGCTTCAAACATTTCTGGACGTTTTTCAATGGCAAAAATCAATGAATATTGTAAATGCACAAACAGTAATATCTCCACATTGCAAGGTGCAATTCTGAAATTTTTTGCTTTTTCCTGCTAATCCTAGCATGATAAAGAAGATTCAAAGAGAGTGAGATGCCAGCTCCTTTCATTCAGTCAGTAGCTTCAAACATTTCTGGACGTTTTTCAATGGCAAAAATCAATGAATATTGTAAATGCACAAACAGTAATATCTCCACATTGCAAGGTGCAATTCTGAAATTTTTTGCTTTTTCCTGCTAATCCTAGCATGATAAAGAAGATTCAAAGAGAGTGAGATGCCAGCTCCTTTCATTCAGTCAGTAGCTTCAAACATTTCTGGACGTTTTTCAATGGCAAAAATCAATGAATATTGTAAATGCACAAACAGTAATATCTCCACATTGCACGGTGCAATTCTGAAATTTTTAGCTTTTTCCTGTTAATCCTAGCATGATAAAGAAGATTCAAAGAGAGTGAGATGCCAGCTCCTTTCATTCAGTCAGTAGCTTCAAACATTTCTGGTATATGAAAAACATGTTTTTCAATGGCAAAAATCAATGAATATTGTAAATGCACAAACAGTAATATCTCCACATTGCACGGTGCAATTCTGAAATTTTTTGCTTTTTCCTGTTAATCCTAGCATGATAAAGAAGATTCAAAGAGAGTGAGATGCCAGCTCCTTTCATTCAGTCAGTAGCTTCAAACATTTCTGGTATATGAAAAACATGTTTTTCAATGGCAAAAATCAATGAATATTGTAAATGCACAAACAGTAATATCTCCACATTGCACGGTGCAATTCTGAAATTTTTAGCTTTTTCCTGTTAATCCTAGCATGATAAAGAAGATTCAAAGAGAGTGAGATGCCAGCTCCTTTCATTCAGTCAGTAGCTTCAAACATTTCTGGTATATGAAAAACATGTTTTTCAATGGCAAAAATCAATGAATATTGTAAATGCACAAACAGTAATATCTCCACATTGCACGGTGCAATTCTGAAATTTTTTGCTTTTTCCTGCTAATCCTAGCATGATAAAGAAGATTCAAAGAGAGTGAGATGCCAGCTCCTTTCATTCAGTCAGTAGCTTCAAACATTTCTGGTATATGAAAAACATGTTTTTCAATGGCAAAAATCAATGAATATTGTAAACGCACAAACAGTAATATCTCCACATTGCACGGTGCAATTCTGAAATTTTTAGCTTTTTCCTGTTAATCCTAGCATGATAAAGAAGATTCAAAGAGAGTGAGATGCCAGCTCCTTTCATTCAGTCAGTAGCTTCAAACATTTCTGGTATATGAAAAACATGTTTTTCAATGGCAAAAATCAATGAATATTGTAAATGCACAAACAGTAATATCTCCACATTGCAAGGTGCAATTCTGAAATTTTTAGCTTTTTCCTGTTAATCCTAGCATGATAAAGAAGATTCAAAGAGAGTGAGATGCCAGCTCCTTTCATTCAGTCAGTAGCTTCAAACATTTCTGGTATATGAAAAACATGTTTTTCAATGGCAAAAATCAATGAATATTGTAAATGCACAAACAGTAATATCTCCACATTGCACGGTGCAATTCTGAAATTTTTAGCTTTTTCCTGTTAATCCTAGCATGATAAAGAAGATTCAAAGAGAGTGAGATGCCAGCTCCTTTCATTCAGTCAGTAGCTTCAAACATTTCTGGACGTTTTTCAATGGCAAAAATCAATGAATATTGTAAATGCACAAACAGTAATATCTCCACATTGCACGGTGCAATTCTGAAATTTTTTGCTTTTTCCTGCTAATCCTAGCATGATAAAGAAGATTCAAAGAGAGTGAGATGCCAGCTCCTTTCATTCAGTCAGTAGCTTCAAACATTTCTGGTATATGAAAAACATGTTTTTCAATGGCAAAAATCAATGAATATTGTAAATGCACAAACAGTAATATCTCCACATTGCAAGGTGCAATTCTGAAATTTTTTGCTTTTTCCTGCTAATCCTAGCATGATAAAGAAGATTCAAAGAGAGTGAGATGCCAGCTCCTTTCATTCAGTCAGTAGCTTCAAACATTTCTGGTATATGAAAAACATGTTTTTCAATGGCAAAAATCAATGAATATTGTAAATGCACAAACAGTAATATCTCCACATTGCACGGTGCAATTCTGAAATTTTTAGCTTTTTCCTGCTAATCCTAGCATGATAAAGAAGATTCAAAGAGAGTGAGATGCCAGCTCCTTTCATTCAGTCAGTAGCTTCAAACATTTCTGGTATATGAAAAACATGTTTTTCAATGGCAAAAATCAATGAATATTGTAAATGCACAAACAGTAATATCTCCACATTGCAAGGTGCAATTCTGAAATTTTTAGCTTTTTCCTGCTAATCCTAGCATGATAAAGAAGATTCAAAGAGAGTGAGATGCCAGCTCCTTTCATTCAGTCAGTAGCTTCAAACATTTCTGGACGTTTTTCAATGGCAAAAATCAATGAATATTGTAAATGCACAAACAGTAATATCTCCACATTGCACGGTGCAATTCTGAAATTTTTTGCTTTTTCCTGTTAATCCTAGCATGATAAAGAAGATTCAAAGAGAGTGAGATGCCAGCTCCTTTCATTCAGTCAGTAGCTTCAAACATTTCTGGTATATGAAAAACATGTTTTTCAATGGCAAAAATCAATGAATATTGTAAATGCACAAACAGTAATATCTCCACATTGCAAGGTGCAATTCTGAAATTTTTTGCTTTTTCCTGCTAATCCTAGCATGATAAAGAAGATTCAAAGAGAGTGAGATGCCAGCTCCTTTCATTCAGTCAGTAGCTTCAAACATTTTTGGACGTTTTTCAATGGCAAAAATCAATGAATATTGTGAATGCACAAACAGTAATATCTCCACATTGCACGGTGCAATTCTGAAATTTTTAGCTTTTTCCTGTTAATCCTAGCATGATAAAGAAGATTCAAAGAGAGTGAGATGCCAGCTCCTTTCATTCAGTCAGTAGCTTCAAACATTTCTGGTATATGAAAAACATGTTTTTCAATGGCAAAAATCAATGAATATTGTAAATGCACAAACAGTAATATCTCCACATTGCAAGGTGCAATTCTGAAATTTTTTGCTTTTTCCTGCTAATCCTAGCATGATAAAGAAGATTCAAAGAGAGTGAGATGCCAGCTCCTTTCATTCAGTCAGTAGCTTCAAACATTTCTGGTATATGAAAAACATGTTTTTCAATGGCAAAAATCAATGAATATTGTAAATGCACAAACAGTAATATCTCCACATTGCACGGTGCAATTCTGAAATTTTTTGCTTTTTCCTGCTAATCCTAGCATGATAAAGAAGATTCAAAGAGAGTGAGATGCCAGCTCCTTTCATTCAGTCAGTAGCTTCAAACATTTCTGGTATATGAAAAACATGTTTTTCAATGGCAAAAATCAATGAATATTGTAAATGCACAAACAGTAATATCTCCACATTGGAAGGTGCAATTCTGAAATTTTTAGCTTTTTCCTGTTAATCCTAGCATGATAAAGAAGATTCAAAGAGAGTGAGATGCCAGCTCCTTTCATTCAGTCAGTAGCTTCAAACATTTCTGGACGTTTTTCAATGGCAAAAATCAATGAATATTGTAAATGCACAAACAGTAATATCTCCACATTGCAAGGTGCAATTCTGAAATTTTTTGCTTTTTCCTGCTAATCCTAGCATGATAAAGAAGATTCAAAGAGAGTGAGATGCCAGCTCCTTTCATTCAGTCAGTAGCTTCAAACATTTCTGGTATATGAAAAACATGTTTTTCAATGGCAAAAATCAATGAATATTGTAAATGCACAAACAGTAATATCTCCACATTGCAAGGTGCAATTCTGAAATTTTTAGCTTTTTCCTGTTAATCCTAGCATGATAAAGAAGATTCAAAGAGAGTGAGATGCCAGCTCCTTTCATTCAGTCAGTAGCTTCAAACATTTCTGGACGTTTTTCAATGGCAAAAATCAATGAATATTGTAAATGCACAAACAGTAATATCTCCACATTGCACGGTGCAATTCTGAAATTTTTAGCTTTTTCCTGTTAATCCTAGCATGATAAAGAAGATTCAAAGAGAGTGAGATGCCAGCTCCTTTCATTCAGTCAGTAGCTTCAAACATTTCTGGTATATGAAAAACATGTTTTTCAATGGCAAAAATCAATGAATATTGTAAATGCACAAACAGTAATATCTCCACATTGCACGGTGCAATTCTGAAATTTTTTGCTTTTTCCTGCTAATCCTAGCATGATAAAGAAGATTCAAAGAGAGTGAGATGCCAGCTCCTTTCATTCAGTCAGTAGCTTCAAACATTTCTGGTATATGAAAAACATGTTTTTCAATGGCAAAAATCAATGAATATTGTAAATGCACAAACAGTAATATCTCCACATTGCAAGGTGCAATTCTGAAATTTTTTGCTTTTTCCTGCTAATCCTAGCATGATAAAGAAGATTCAAAGAGAGTGAGATGCCAGCTCCTTTCATTCAGTCAGTAGCTTCAAACATTTCTGGTATATGAAAAACATGTTTTTCAATGGCAAAAATCAATGAATATAGTAAATGCACAAACAGTAATATCTCCACATTGCACGGTGCAATTCTGAAATTTTTAGCTTTTTCCTGCTAATCCTAGCATGATAAAGAAGATTCAAAGAGAGTGAGATGCCAGCTCCTTTCATTCAGTCAGTAGCTTCAAACATTTCTGGTATATGAAAAACATGTTTTTCAATGGCAAAAATCAATGAATATTGTAAATGCACAAACAGTAATATCTCCACATTGCAAGGTGCAATTCTGAAATTTTTAGCTTTTTCCTGTTAATCCTAGCATGATAAAGAAGATTCAAAGAGAGTGAGATGCCAGCTCCTTTCATTCAGTCAGTAGCTTCAAACATTTCTGGTATATGAAAAACATGTTTTTCAATGGCAAAAATCAATGAATATTGTAAATGCACAAACAGTAATATCTCCACATTGCAAGGTGCAATTCTGAAATTTTTTGCTTTTTCCTGTTAATCCTAGCATGATAAAGAAGATTCAAAGAGAGTGAGATGCCAGCTCCTTTCATTCAGTCAGTAGCTTCAAACATTTCTGGTATATGAAAAACATGTTTTTCAATGGCAAAAATCAATGAATATTGTAAATGCACAAACAGTAATATCTCCACATTGCACGGTGCAATTCTGAAATTTTTAGCTTTTTCCTGTTAATCCTAGCATGATAAAGAAGATTCAAAGAGAGTGAGATGCCAGCTCCTTTCATTCAGTCAGTAGCTTCACACATTTCTGGTATATGAAAAACATGTTTTTCAATGGCAAAAATCAATGAATATTGTAAATGCACAAACAGTAATATCTCCACATTGCAAGGTGCAATTCTGAAATTTTTTGCTTTTTCCTGCTAATCCTAGCATGATAAAGAAGATTCAAAGAGAGTGAGATGCCAGCTCCTTTCATTCAGTCAGTAGCTTCAAACATTTCTGGTATATGAAAAACATGTTTTTCAATGGCAGAAATCAATGAATATTGTAAATGCACAAACAGTAATATCTCCACATTGCACGGTGCAATTCTGAAATTTTTAGCTTTTTCCTGTTAATCCTAGCATGATAAAGAAGATTCAAAGAGAGTGAGATGCCAGCTCCTTTCATTCAGTCAGTAGCTTCAAACATTTCTGGACGTTTTTCAATGGCAAAAATCAATGAATATTGTAAATGCACAAACAGTAATATCTCCACATTGCACGGTGCAATTCTGAAATTTTTTGCTTTTTTCCTGTTAATCCTAGCATGATAAAGAAGATTCAAAGAGAGTGAGATGCCAGCTCCTTTCATTCAGTCAGTAGCTTCAAACATTTCTGGTATATGAAAAACATGTTTTTCAATGGCAAAAATCAATGAATATTGTAAATGCACAAACAGTAATATCTCCACATTGCACGGTGCAATTCTGAAATTTTTAGCTTTTTCCTGCTAATCCTAGCATGATAAAGAAGATTCAAAGAGAGTGAGATGCCAGCTCCTTTCATTCAGTCAGTAGCTTCAAACATTTCTGGTATATGAAAAACATGTTTTTCAATGGCAAAAATCAATGAATATTGTAAATGCACAAACAGTAATATCTCCACATTGCACGGTGCAATTCTGAAATTTTTAGCTTTTTCCTGTTAATCCTAGCATGATAAAGAAGATTCAAAGAGAGTGAGATGCCAGCTCCTTTCATTCAGTCAGTAGCTTCAAACATTTCTGGACGTTTTTCAATGGCAAAAATCAATGAATATTGTAAATGCACAAACAGTAATATCTCCATCATTGCACGGTGCAATTCTGAAATTTTTTGCTTTTTCCTGCTAATCCTAGCATGATAAAGAAGATTCAAAGAGAGTGAGATGCCAGCTCCTTTCATTCAGTCAGTAGCTTCAAACATTTCTGGTATATGAAAAACATGTTTTTCAATGGCAAAAATCAATGAATATTGTAAATGCACAAACAGTAATATCTCCACATTGCAAGGTGCAATTCTGAAATTTTTTGCTTTTTCCTGCTAATCCTAGCATGATAAAGAAGATTCAAAGAGAGTGAGATGCCAGCTCCTTTCATTCAGTCAGTAGCTTCAAACATTTCTGGTATATGAAAAACATGTTTTTCAATGGCAAAAATCAATGAATATTGTAAATGCACAAACAGTAATATCTCCACATTGCAAGGTGCAATTCTGAAATTTTTAGCTTTTTCCTGCTAATCCTAGCATGATAAAGAAGATTCAAAGAGAGTGAGATGCCAGCTCCTTTCATTCAGTCAGTAGCTTCAAACATTTCTGGTATATGAAAAACATGTTTTTCAATGGCAAAAATCAATGAATATTGTAAATGCACAAACAGTAATATCTCCACATTGCAAGGTGCAATTCTGAAATTTTTCGCTTTTTCCTGCTAATCCTAGCATGATAAAGAAGATTCAAAGAGAGTGAGATGCCAGCTCCTTTCATTCAGTGAGTAGCTTCAAACATTTCTGGTATATGAAAAACATGTTTTTCAATTGCAAAAATCAATGAATATTGTAAATGCACAAACAGTAATATCTCCACATTGCACGGTGCATTTCTGAAATTTTTAGCTTTTTCCTGCTAATCCTAGCATGATAAAGAAGATTCAAAGAGAGTGAGATGCCAGCTCCTTTCATTCAGTCAGTAGCTTCAAACATTTCTGGTATATGAAAAACATGTTTTTCAATGGCAAAAATCAATGAATATTGTAAATGCACAAACAGTAATATCTCCACATTGCAAGGTGCAATTCTGAAATTTTTTGCTTTTTCCTGCTAATCCTAGCATGATAAAGAAGATTCAAAGAGAGTGAGATGCCAGCTCCTTTCATTCAGTCAGTAGCTTCAAACATTTCTGGTATATGAAAAACATGTTTTTCAATGGCAAAAATCAATGAATATTGTAAATGCACAAACAGTAATATCTCCACATTGCACGGTGCAATTCTGAAATTTTTAGCTTTTTCCTGTTAATCCTAGCATGATAAAGAAGATTCAAAGAGAGTGAGATGCCAGCTCGTTTCATTCAGTCAGTAGCTTCAAACATTTCTGGACGTTTTTCAATGGCAAAAATCAATGAATATTGTAAATGCACAAACAGTAATATCTCCACATTGCAAGGTGCAATTCTGAAATTTTTTGCTTTTTCCTGCTAATCCTAGCATGATAAAGAAGATTCAAAGAGAGTGAGATGCCAGCTCCTTTCATTCAGTCAGTAGCTTCAAACATTTCTGGTATATGAAAAACATGTTTTTCAATGGCAAAAATCAATGAATATTGTAAATGCACAAACAGTAATATCTCCACATTGCACGGTGCAATTCTGAAATTTTTAGCTTTTTCCTGCTAATCCTAGCATGATAAAGAAGATTCAAAGAGAGTGAGATGCCAGCTCCTTTCATTCAGTCAGTAGCTTCAAACATTTCTGGTATATGAAAAACATGTTTTTCAATGGCAAAAATCAATGAATATTGTAAATGCACAAACAGTAATATCTCCACATTGCACGGTGCAATTCTGAAATTTTTAGCTTTTTCCTGTTAATCCTAGCATGATAAAGAAGATTCAAAGAGAGTGAGATGCCAGCTCCTTTCATTCAGTCAGTAGCTTCAAACATTTCTGGTATATGAAAAACATGTTTTTCAATGGCAAAAATCAATGAATATTGTAAATGCACAAACAGTAATATCTCCACATTGCACGGTGCAATTCTGAAATTTTTAGCTTTTTCCTGTTAATCCTAGCATGATAAAGAAGATTCAAAGAGAGTGAGATGCCAGCTCCTTTCATTCAGTCAGTAGCTTCAAACATTTCTGGCGTTTTTCAATGGCAAAAATCAATGAATATTGTAAATGCACAAACAGTAATATCTCCACATTGCACGGTGCAATTCTGAAATTTTTTGCTTTTTCCTGCTAATCCTAGCATGATAAAGAAGATTCAAAGAGAGTGAGATGCCAGCTCCTTTCATTCAGTCAGTAGCTTCAAACATTTCTGGTATATATATGAAAACATGTTTTTCAATGGCAAAAATCAATGAATATTGTAAATGCACAAACAGTAATATCTCCACATTGCACGGTGCAATTCTGAAATTTTTTGCTTTTTCCTGCTAATCCTAGCATGATAAAGAAGATTCAAAGAGAGTGAGATGCCAGCTCCTTTCATTCAGTCAGTAGCTTCAAACATTTCTGATCTCTCAACATGTTTTTCAATGGCAAAAATCAATGAATATTGTATGCACAACAGTAATATCTCCACATTGCACGGTGCAATTCTGAAATTTTTTGCTTTTTCCTGCTAATCCTAGCATGATAAAGAAGATTCAAAGAGAGTGAGATGCCAGCTCCTTTCATCAGTCAGTAGCTTCAAACATTTCTG
>NW_027369271.1:0-43845 GCF_046119375.1 Phyllobates terribilis
AAATTACTGTTTGTGCATTTACAATATTCATTGATTTTTGCCATTGAAAAACGTCCAGAAATGATTGAAGCTACTGACTGAATGAAAGGAGCTGGCATCTCACTCTCTTTGAATCTTCTTTATCATGCTAAGAGGAGCAGGAAAAAGCAAAAAATTTCAGAATTGCACCTTGCAATGCGGAGAAATTACTGTTTGTGCATTTACAATATTCATTGATTTTTGCCATTGAAAAACATCATGTTATTCATATACCAGAAATGTTTGAAGCTACTGACTGAATGAAAGGAGCTGGCATCTCACTCTCTTTGAATCTTCTTTATCATGCTAAGAGGAGCAGGAAAAAGCAAAAAATTTCAGAATTGCACCTTGCAATGCGGAGAAATTACTGTTTGTGCATTTACAATATTCATTGATTTTTGCCATTGAAAAACGTCCAGAAATGATTGAAGCTACTGACTGAATGAAAGGAGCTGGCATCTCACTCTCTTTGAATCTTCTTTATCATGCTAAGAGGAGCAGGAAAATGCAAGAAATTTCAGAATTGCACCTTGCAATGCGGAGAAATTACTGTTTGTGCATTTACAATATTCATTGATTTTTGCCATTGAAAAACATCCAGAAATGATTGAAGCTACTGACTGAATGAAAGGAGCTGGCATCTCACTCTCTTTGAATCTTCTTTATCATGCTAAGAGGAGCAGGAAAAAGCAAAAAATTTCAGAATTGCACCTTGCAATGCGGAGAAATTACTGTTTGTGCATTTACAATATTCATTGATTTTTGCCATTGAAAAACGTCCAGAAATGATTGAAGCTACTGACTGAATGAAAGGAGCTGGCATCTCACTCTCTTTGAATCTTCTTTATCATGCTAAGAGGAGCAGGAAAAAGCAAAAAATTTCAGAATTGCACCTTGCAATGCGGAGAAATTACTGTTTGTGCTTTTACAATATTCATTGATTTTTGCCATTGAAAAACATCATATTATTCATATACCAGAAATGTTTGAAGCTACTGACTGAATGAAAGGAGCTGGCATCTCACTCTCTTTGAATCTTCTTTATCATGCTAAGAGGAGCAGGAAAAAGCAAAAAATTTCAGAATTGCACCTTGCACTGCGGAGAAATTACTGTTTGTGCATTTACAATATTCATTGATTTTTGCCATTGAAAAACATCATGTTATTCATATACCAGAAATGTTTGAAGCTACTGACTGAATGAAAGGAGCTGGCATCTCACTCTCTTTGAATCTTCTTTATCATGCTAAGAGGAGCAGGAAAAAGCAAAAAATTTCAGAATTGCACCTTGCAATGCGGAGAAATTACTGTTTGTGCATTTACAATATTCATTGATTTTTGCCATTGAAAAACGTCCAGAAATGATTGAAGCTACTGACTGAATGAAAGGAGCTGGCATCTCACTCTCTTTGAATCTTCTTTATCATGCTAAGAGGAGCAGGAAAATGCAAGAAATTTCAGAATTGCACCTTGCAATGCGGAGAAATTACTGTTTGTGCATTTACAATATTCATTGATTTTTGCCATTGAAAAACATCCAGAAATGATTGAAGCTACTGACTGAATGAAAGGAGCTGGCATCTCACTCTCTTTGAATCTTCTTTATCATGCTAAGAGGAGCAGGAAAAAGCCAAAAATTTCAGAATTGCACCTTGCAATGCGGAGAAATTACTGTTTGTGCATTTACAATATTCATTGATTTTTGCCATTGAAAAACATCATGTTATTCATATACCAGAAATGATTGAAGCTACTGACTGAATGAAAGGAGCTGGCATCTCACTCTCTTTGAATCTTCTTTATCATGCAAAGAGGAGCAGGAAAAAGCAAAAAATTTCAGAATTGCACCTTGCAATGCGGAGAAATTACTGTTTGTGCATTTACAATATTCATTGATTTTTGCCATTGAAAAACGTCCAGAAATAATTGAAGCTACTGACTGAATGAAAGGAGCTGGCATCTCACTCTCTTTGAATCTTCTTTATCATGCTAAGAGGAGCAGGAAAAAGCAAAAAATTTCAGAATTGCAACTTGCAATGCGGAGAAATTACTGTTTGTGCATTTACAATATTCATTGATTTTTGCCATTGAAAAACATCATGTTATTCATATACCAGAAATGATTGAAGCTACTGACTGAATGAAAGGAGCTGGCATCTCACTCTCTTTGAATCTTCTTTATCATGCTAAGAGGAGCAGGAAAAAGCAAAAAATTTCAGAATTGCACCTTGCAATGCGGAGAAATTACTGTTTGTGCATTTACAATATTCATTGATTTTTGCCATTGAAAAACGTCCAGAAATGATTGAAGCTACTGACTGAATGAAAGGAGCTGGCATCTCACTCTCTTTGAATCTTCTTTATCATGCTAAGAGGAGCAGGAAAAAGCAAAAAATTTCAGAATTGCACCTTGCAATGCGGAGAAATTACTGTTTGTGCTTTTACAATATTCATTGATTTTTGCCATTGAAAAACATCATGTTATTCATATACCAGAAATGTTTGAAGCTACTGACTGAATGAAAGGAGCTGGCATCTCACTCTCTTTGAATCTTCTTTATCATGCTAAGAGGAGCAGGAAAAAGCAAAAAATTTCAGAATTGCACCTTGCAATGCGGAGAAATTACTGTTTGTGCATTTACAATATTCATTGATTTTTGCCATTGAAAAATGTCCAGAAATGATTGAAGCTGCTGACTGAATGAAAGGAGCTGGCATCTCACTCTCTTTGAATCTTCTTTATCATGCTAAGAGGAGCAGGAAAAAGCAAAAAATTTCAGAATTGCACCTTGCAATGCGGAGAAATTACTGTTTGTGCATTTAAAATATTCATTGATTTTTGCTATTGAAAAACATCATGTTATTCATATACCAGAAATGATTGAAGCTACTGACTGAATGAAAGGAGCTGGCATCTCACTCTCTTTGAATCTTCTTTATCATGCTAAGAGGAGCAGGAAAAAGCAAAAAATTTCAGAATTGCACCTTGCAATGCGGAGAAATTACTGTTTGTGCATTTACAATATTCATTGATTTTTGCCATTGAAAAACGTCCAGAAATGATTGAAGCTACTGACTGAATGAAAGGAGCTGGCATCTCACTCTCTTTGAATCTTCTTTATCATGCTAAGAGGAGCAGGAAAAAGCAAAAAATTTCAGAATTGCACCTTGCAATGCGGAGAAATTACTGTTTGTGCATTTACAATATTCATTGATTTTTGCCATTGAAAAACGTCCAGAAATGATTGAAGCTACTGACTGAATGAAAGGAGCTGGCATCTCACTCTCTTTGAATCTTCTTTATCATGCTAAGAGGAGCAGGAAAAAGCAAAAAATTTCAGAATTGCACCTTGCAATGCGGAGAAATTACTGTTTGTGCATTTACAATATTCATTGATTTTTGCCATTGAAAAACATCATGTTATTCATATACCAGAAATGTTTGAAGCTACTGACTGAATGAAAGGAGCTGGCATCTCACTCTCTTTGAATCTTCTTTATCATGCTAAGAGGAGCAGGAAAAAGCAAAAAATTTCAGAATTGCACCTTGCAATGCGGAGAAATTACTGTTTGTGCATTTACAATATTCATTGATTTTTGCCATTGAAAAACGTCCAGAAATGATTGAAGCTACTGACTGAATGAAAGGAGCTGGCATCTCACTCTCTTTGAATCTTCTTTATCATGCTAAGAGGAGCAGGAAAAAGCAAAAAATTTCAGAATTGCACCTTGCAATGCGGAGAAATTACTGTTTGTGCATTTACAATATTCATTGATTTTTGCCATTGAAAAACATCATGTTATTCATATACCAGAAATGATTGAAGCTACTGACTGAATGAAAGGAGCTGGCATCTCGCTCTCTTTGAATCTTCTTTATCATGCTAAGAGGAGCAGGAAAAAGCAAAAAATTTCAGAATTGCACCTTGCAATGCGGAGAAATTACTGTTTGTGCATTTACAATATTCATTGATTTTTGCCATTGAAAAACATCATGTTATTCATATACCAGAAATGTTTGAAGCTACTGACTGAATGAAAGGAGCTGGCATCTCACTCTCTTTGAATCTTCTTTATCATGCTAAGAGGAGCAGGAAAAAGCAAAAAATTTCAGAATTGCACCTTGCAATGCGGAGAAATTACTGTTTGTGCATTTACAATATTCATTGATTTTTGCCAATGAAAAACGTCCAGAAATGATTGAAGCTACTGACTGAATGAAAGGAGCTGGCATCTCACTCTCTTTGAATCTTCTTTATCATGCTAAGAGGAGCAGGAAAATGCAAGAAATTTCAGAATTGCACCTTGCAATGCGGAGAAATTACTGTTTGTGCATTTACAATATTCATTGATTTTTGCCATTGAAAAACATCCAGAAATGATTGAAGCTACTGACTGAATGAAAGGAGCTGGCATCTCACTCTCTTTGAATCTTCTTTATCATGCTAAGAGGAGCAGGAAAAAGCCAAAAATTTCAGAATTGCACCTTGCAATGCGGAGAAATTACTGTTTGTGCATTTACAATATTCATTGATTTTTGCCATTGAAAAACATCATGTTATTCATATACCAGAAATGATTGAAGCTACTGACTGAATGAAAGGAGCTGGCATCTCACTCTCTTTGAATCTTCTTTATCATGCAAAGAGGAGCAGGAAAAAGCAAAAAATTTCAGAATTGCACCTTGCAATGCGGAGAAATTACTGTTTGTGCATTTACAATATTCATTGATTTTTGCCATTGAAAAACGTCCAGAAATGATTGAAGCTACTGACTGAATGAAAGGAGCTGGCATCTCACTCTCTTTGAATCTTCTTTATCATGCTAAGAGGAGCAGGAAAAGCAAAAAATTTCAGAATTGCACCTTGCAATGCGGAGAAATTACTGTTTGTGCATTTACAATATTCATTGATTTTTGCCATTGAAAAACGTCCAGAAATGATTGAAGCAACTGACTGAATGAAAGGAGCTGGCATCTCACTCTCTTTGAATCTTCTTTATCATGCTAAGAGGAGCAGGAAAAAGCAAAAAATTTCAGAATTGCACCTTGCAATGCGGAGAAATTACTGTTTGTGCATTTACAATATTCATTGATTTTTGCCATTGAAAAACGTCCAGAAATAATTGAAGCTACTGACTGAATGAAAGGAGCTGGCATCTCACTCTCTTTGAATCTTCTTTATCATGCTAAGAGGAGCAGGAAAAAGCAAAAAATTTCAGAATTGCAACTTGCAATGCGGAGAAATTACTGTTTGTGCATTTACAATATTCATTGATTTTTGCCATTGAAAAACATCATGTTATTCATATACCAGAAATGATTGAAGCTACTGACTGAATGAAAGGAGCTGGCATCTCACTCTCTTTGAATCTTCTTTATCATGCTAAGAGGAGCAGGAAAAAGCAAAAAATTTCAGAATTGCACCTTGCAATGCGGAGAAATTACTGTTTGTGCATTTACAATATTCATTGATTTTTGCCATTGAAAAACGTCCAGAAATGATTGAAGCTACTGACTGAATGAAAGGAGCTGGCATCTCACTCTCTTTGAATCTTCTTTATCATGCTAAGAGGAGCAGGAAAAAGCAAAAAATTTCAGAATTGCACCTTGCAATGCGGAGAAATTACTGTTTGTGCTTTTACAATATTCATTGATTTTTGCCATTGAAAAACATCATGTTATTCATATACCAGAAATGTTTGAAGCTACTGACTGAATGAAAGGAGCTGGCATCTCACTCTCTTTGAATCTTCTTTATCATGCTAAGAGGAGCAGGAAAAAGCAAAAAATTTCAGAATTGCACCTTGCAATGCGGAGAAATTACTGTTTGTGCATTTAAAATATTCATTGATTTTTGCTATTGAAAAACATCATGTTATTCATATACCAGAAATGATTGAAGCTACTGACTGAATGAAAGGAGCTGGCATCTCACTCTCTTTGAATCTTCTTTATCATGCTAAGAGGAGCAGGAAAAAGCAAAAAATTTCAGAATTGCACCTTGCAATGCGGAGAAATTACTGTTTGTGCATTTACAATATTCATTGATTTTTGCCATTGAAAAACGTCCAGAAATGATTGAAGCTACTGACTGAATGAAAGGAGCTGGCATCTCACTCTCTTTGAATCTTCTTTATCATGCTAAGAGGAGCAGGAAAAAGCA
This sequence comes from Phyllobates terribilis, assembly GCF_046119375.1. Classification (NCBI taxonomy): domain Eukaryota; kingdom Metazoa; phylum Chordata; class Amphibia; order Anura; family Dendrobatidae; genus Phyllobates; species Phyllobates terribilis. The sequence continues at coordinate 6,183 of NW_027369271.1, forward strand.
AAAAATTTCAGAATTGCACCTTGCAATGCGGAGAAATTACTGTTTGTGCATTTACAATATTCATTGATTTTTGCCATTGAAAAACGTCCAGAAATGATTGAAGCTACTGACTGAATGAAAGGAGCTGGCATCTCACTCTCTTTGAATCTTCTTTATCATGCTAAGAGGAGCAGGAAAAAGCAAAAAATTTCAGAATTGCACCTTGCAATGCGGAGAAATTACTGTTTGTGCATTTACAATATTCATTGATTTTTGCCATTGAAAAACATCATGTTATTCATATACCAGAAATGTTTGAAGCTACTGACTGAATGAAAGGAGCTGGCATCTCACTCTCTTTGAATCTTCTTTATCATGCTAAGAGGAGCAGGAAAAAGCAAAAAATTTCAGAATTGCACCTTGCAATGCGGAGAAATTACTGTTTGTGCATTTACAATATTCATTGATTTTTGCCATTGAAAAACGTCCAGAAATGATTGAAGCTACTGACTGAATGAAAGGAGCTGGCATCTCACTCTCTTTGAATCTTCTTTATCATGCTAAGAGGAGCAGGAAAAAGCAAAAAATTTCAGAATTGCACCTTGCAATGCGGAGAAATTACTGTTTGTGCATTTACAATATTCATTGATTTTTGCCATTGAAAAACATCATGTTATTCATATACCAGAAATGATTGAAGCTACTGACTGAATGAAAGGAGCTGGCATCTCGCTCTCTTTGAATCTTCTTTATCATGCTAAGAGGAGCAGGAAAAAGCAAAAAATTTCAGAATTGCACCTTGCAATGCGGAGAAATTACTGTTTGTGCATTTACAATATTCATTGATTTTTGCCATTGAAAAACGTCCAGAAATGATTGAAGCTACTGACTGAATGAAAGGAGCTGGCATCTCACTCTCTTTGAATCTTCTTTATCATGCTAAGAGGAGCAGGAAAAAGCAAAAAATTTCAGAATTGCACCTTGCAATGTGGAGAAATTACTGTTTGTGCATTTACAATATTCATTGATTTTTGCCATTGAAAAACATCATGTTATTCATATACCAGAAATGATTGAAGCTACTGACTGAATGAAAGGAGCTGGCATCTCACTCTCTTTGAATCTTCTTTATCATGCTAAGAGGAGCAGGAAAAAGCAAAAAATTTCAGAATTGCACCTTGCAATGCGGAGAAATTACTGTTTGTGCATTTACAATATTCATTGATTTTTGCCATTGAAAAACGTCCAGAAATGATTGAAGCTACTGACTGAATGAAAGGAGCTGGCATCTCACTCTCTTTGAATCTTCTTTATCATGCTAAGAGGAGCAGGAAAAAGCAAAAAATTTCAGAATTGCACCTTGCAATGCGGAGAAATTACTGTTTGTGCTTTTACAATATTCATTGATTTTTGCCATTGAAAAACATCATGTTATTCATATACCAGAAATGTTTGAAGCTACTGACTGAATGAAAGGAGCTGGCATCTCACTCTCTTTGAATCTTCTTTATCATGCTAAGAGGAGCAGGAAAAAGCAAAAAATTTCAGAATTGCACCTTGCAATGCGGAGAAATTACTGTTTGTGCATTTACAATATTCATTGATTTTTGCCATTGAAAAACGTCCAGAAATGATTGAAGCTACTGACTGAATGAAAGGAGCTGGCATCTCACTCTCTTTGAATCTTCTTTATCATGCTAAGAGGAGCAGGAAAAAGCAAAAAATTTCAGAATTGCAACTTGCAATGCGGAGAAATTACTGTTTGTGCATTTACAATATTCATTGATTTTTGCCATTGAAAAACATCATGTTATTCATATACCAGAAATGATTGAAGCTACTGACTGAATGAAAGGAGCTGGCATCTCACTCTCTTTGAATCTTCTTTATCATGCTAAGAGGAGCAGGAAAAAGCAAAAAATTTCAGAATTGCACCTTGCAATGCGGAGAAATTACTGTTTGTGCATTTACAATATTCATTGATTTTTGCCATTGAAAAACGTCCAGAAATGATTGAAGCTACTGACTGAATGAAAGGAGCTGGCATCTCACTCTCTTTGAATCTTCTTTATCATGCTAAGAGGAGCAGGAAAAAGCAAAAAATTTCAGAATTGCACCTTGCAATGCGGAGAAATTACTGTTTGTGCTTTTACAATATTCATTGATTTTTGCCATTGAAAAACATCATGTTATTCATATACCAGAAATGTTTGAAGCTACTGACTGAATGAAAGGAGCTGGCATCTCACTCTCTTTGAATCTTCTTTATCATGCTAAGAGGAGCAGGAAAAAGCAAAAAATTTCAGAATTGCACCTTGCAATGCGGAGAAATTACTGTTTGTGCATTTACAATATTCATTGATTTTTGCCATTGAAAAACGTCCAGAAATGATTGAAGCTACTGACTGAATGAAAGGAGCTGGCATCTCACTCTCTTTGAATCTTCTTTATCATGCTAAGAGGAGCAGGAAAAAGCAAAAAATTTCAGAATTGCACCTTGCAATGCGGAGAAATTACTGTTTGTGCATTTACAATATTCATTGATTTTTGCCATTGAAAAATGTCCAGAAATGATTGAAGCTACTGACTGAATGAAAGGAGCTGGCATCTCACTCTCTTTGAATCTTCTTTATCATGCTAAGAGGAGCAGGAAAAAGCAAAAAATTTCAGAATTGCACCTTGCAATGCGGAGAAATTACTGTTTGTGCATTTACAATATTCATTGATTTTTGCCATTGAAAAACATCATGTTATTCATATACCAGAAATGATTGAAGCTACTGACTGAATGAAAGGAGCTGGCATCTTACTCTCTTTGAATCTTCTTTGTCATGCTAAGAGGAGCAGGAAAAAGCAAAAAATTTCAGAATTGCACCTTGCAATGCGGAGAAATTACTGTTTGAGCATTTACAATATTCATTGATTTTTGCCATTGAAAAACGTCCAGAAATGATTGAAGCTACTGACTGAATGAAAGGAGCTGGCATCTCACTCTCTTTGAATCTTCTTTATCATGCTAAGAGGAGCAGGAAAAAGCAAAAAATTTCAGAATTGCACCTTGCAATGCGGAGAAATTACTGTTTGTGCATTTACAATATTCATTGATTTTTGCCATTGAAAAACATCATGTTATTCATATACCAGAAATGTTTGTAGCTACTGACTGAATGAAAGGAGCTGGCATCTCACTCTCTTTGAATCTTCTTTATCATGCTAAGAGGAGCAGGAAAAAGCAAAAAATTTCAGAATTGCACCTTGCAATGCGGAGAAATTACTGTTTGTGCATTTACAATATTCATTGATTTTTGCCATTGAAAAACGTCCAGAAATGATTGAAGCTACTGACTGAATGAAAGGAGCTGGCATCTCACTCTCTTTGAATCTTCTTTATCATGCTAAGAGGAGCAGGAAAAAGCAAAAAATTTCAGAATTGCACCTTGCAATGCGGAGAAATTACTGTTTGTGCATTTACAATATTCATTGATTTTTGCCATTGAAAAACGTCCAGAAATGATTGAAGCTACTGACTGAATGAAAGGAGCTGGCATCTCACTCTCTTTGAATCTTCTTTATCATGCTAAGAGGAGCAGGAAAAAGCAAAAAATTTCAGAATTGCACCTTGCAATGCGGAGAAATTACTCTTTGTGCATTTACAATATTCATTGATTTTTGCCATTGAAAAACATCATGTTATTCATATACCAGAAATGTTTGAAGCTACTGACTGAATGAAAGGAGCTGGCATCTCACTCTCTTTGAATCTTCTTTATCATGCTAAGAGGAGCAGGAAAAAGCAAAAAATTTCAGAATTGCACCTTGCAATGCGGAGAAATTACTGTTTGTGCATTTACAATATTCATTGATTTTTGCCATTGAAAAACATCATGTTATTCATATACCAGAAATGTTTGAAGCTACTGACTGAATGAAAGGAGCTGGCATCTCACTCTCTTTGAATCTTCTTTATCATGCTAAGAGGAGCAGGAAAAAGCAAAAAATTTCAGAATTGCACCTTGCAATGCGGAGAAATTACTGTTTGTGCATTTACAATATTCATTGATTTTTGCCATTGAAAAACGTCCAGAAATGATTGAAGCTACTGACTGAATGAAAGGAGCTGGCATCTCACTCTCTTTGAATCTTCTTTATCATGCTAAGAGGAGCAGGAAAAAGCAAAAAATTTCAGAATTGCACCTTGCAATGCGGAGAAATTACTGTTTGTGCATTTACAATATTCATTGATTTTTGCCATTGAAAAACATCATGTTATTCATATACCAGAAATGATTGAAGCTACTGACTGAATGAAAGGAGCTGGCATCTCGCTCTCTTTGAATCTTCTTTATCATGCTAAGAGGAGCAGGAAAAAGCAAAAAATTTCAGAATTGCACCTTGCAATGCGGAGAAATTACTGTTTGTGCATTTACAATATTCATTGATTTTTGCCATTGAAAAACGTCCAGAAATGATTGAAGCTACTGACTGAATGAAAGGACCTGTCATCTCACTCTCTTTGAATCTTCTTTATCATGCTAAGAGGAGCAGGAAAAAGCAAAAAATTTCAGAATTGCACCTTGCAATGTGGAGAAATTACTGTTTGTGCATTTACAATATTCATTGATTTTTGCCATTGAAAAACATCATGTTATTCATATACCAGAAATGATTGAAGCTACTGACTGAATGAAAGGAGCTGGCATCTCACTCTCTTTGAATCTTCTTTATCATGCTAAGAGGAGCAGGAAAAAGCAAAAAATTTCAGAATTGCACCTTGCAATGCGGAGAAATTACTGTTTGTGCATTTACAATATTCATTGATTTTTGCCATTGAAAAACGTCCAGAAATGATTGAAGCTACTGACTGAATGAAAGGAGCTGGCATCTCACTCTCTTTGAATCTTCTTTATCATGCTAAGAGGAGCAGGAAAAAGCAAAAAATTTCAGAATTGCACCTTGCAATGCGGAGAAATTACTGTTTGTGCTTTTACAATATTCATTGATTTTTGCCATTGAAAAACATCATGTTATTCATATACCAGAAATGTTTGAAGCTACTGACTGAATGAAAGGAGCTGGCATCTCACTCTCTTTGAATCTTCTTTATCATGCTAAGAGGAGCAGGAAAAAGCAAAAAATTTCAGAATTGCACCTTGCAATGCGGAGAAATTACTGTTTGTGCATTTACAATATTCATTGATTTTTGCCATTGAAAAACGTCCAGAAATGATTGAAGCTACTGACTGAATGAAAGGAGCTGGCATCTCACTCTCTTTGAATCTTCTTTATCATGCTAAGAGGAGCAGGAAAAAGCAAAAAATTTCAGAATTGCACCTTGCAATGCGGAGAAATTACTGTTTGTGCATTTACAATATTCATTGATTTTTGCCATTGAAAAACGTCCAGAAATGATTGAAGCTACTGACTGAATGAAAGGAGCTGGCATCTCACTCTCTTTGAATCTTCTTTATCATGCTAAGAGGAGCAGGAAAAAGCAAAAAATTTCAGAATTGCAACTTGCAATGCGGAGAAATTACTGTTTGTGCATTTACAATATTCATTGATTTTTGCCATTGAAAAACATCATGTTATTCATATACCAGAAATGATTGAAGCTACTGACTGAATGAAAGGAGCTGGCATCTCACTCTCTTTGAATCTTCTTTATCATGCTAAGAGGAGCAGGAAAAAGCAAAAAATTTCAGAATTGCACCTTGCAATGCGGAGAAATTACTGTTTGTGCATTTACAATATTCATTGATTTTTGCCATTGAAAAACGTCCAGAAATGATTGAAGCTACTGACTGAATGAAAGGAGCTGGCATCTCACTCTCTTTGAATCTTCTTTATCATGCTAAGAGGAGCAGGAAAAAGCAAAAAATTTCAGAATTGCACCTTGCAATGCGGAGAAATTACTGTTTGTGCTTTTACAATATTCATTGATTTTTGCCATTGAAAAACATCATATTATTCATATACCAGAAATGTTTGAAGCTACTGACTGAATGAAAGGAGCTGGCATCTCACTCTCTTTGAATCTTCTTTATCATGCTAAGAGGAGCAGGAAAAAGCAAAAAATTTCAGAATTGCACCTTGCAATGCGGAGAAATTACTGTTTGTGCATTTACAATATTCATTGATTTTTGCCATTGAAAAACGTCCAGAAATGATTGAAGCTACTGACTGAATGAAAGGAGCTGGCATCTCACTCTCTTTGAATCTTCTTTATCATGCTAAGAGGAGCAGGAAAAAGCAAAAAATTTCAGAATTGCACCTTGCAATGCGGAGAAATTACTGTTTGTGCATTTACAATATTCATTGATTTTTGCCATTGAAAAACGTCCAGAAATGATTGAAGCTACTGACTGAATGAAAGGAGCTGGCATCTCACTCTCTTTGAATCTTCTTTATCATGCTAAGAGGAGCAGGAAAAAGCAAAAAATTTCAGAATTGCACCTTGCAATGCGGAGAAATTACTGTTTGTGCATTTACAATATTCATTGATTTTTGCCATTGAAAAACATCATGTTATTCATATACCAGAAATGATTGAAGCTACTGACTGAATGAAAGGAGCTGGCATCTTACTCTCTTTGAATCTTCTTTGTCATGCTAAGAGGAGCAGGAAAAAGCAAAAAATTTCAGAATTGCACCTTGCAATGCGGAGAAATTACTGCTTGTGCATTTACAATATTCATTGATTTTTGCCATTGAAAAACGTCCAGAAATGATTGAAGCTACTGACTGAATGAAAGGAGCTGGCATCTCACTCTCTTTGAATCTTCTTTATCATGCTAAGAGGAGCAGGAAAAAGCAAAAAATTTCAGAATTGCACCTTGCAATGCGGAGAAATTACTGTTTGTGCATTTACAATATTCATTGATTTTTGCCATTGAAAAACGTCCAGAAATGATTGAAGCTACTGACTGAATGAAAGGAGCTGGCATCTCACTCTCTTTGAATCTTCTTTATCATGCTAAGAGGAGCAGGAAAAAGCAAAAAATTTCAGAATTGCACCTTGCAATGCGGAGAAATTACTGTTTGTGCATTTACAATATTCATTGATTTTTGCCATTGAAAAACATCATGTTATTCATATACCAGAAATGTTTGTAGCTACTGACTGAATGAAAGGAGCTGGCATCTCACTCTCTTTGAATCTTCTTTATCATGCTAAGAGGAGCAGGAAAAAGCAAAAAATTTCAGAATTGCACCTTGCAATGCGGAGAAATTACTGTTTGTGCATTTACAATATTCATTGATTTTTGCCATTGAAAAACGTCCAGAAATGATTGAAGCTACTGACTGAATGAAAGGAGCTGGCATCTCACTCTCTTTGAATCTTCTTTATCATGCTAAGAGGAGCAGGAAAAAGCAAAAAATTTCAGAATTGCACCTTGCAATGTGGAGAAATTACTGTTTGTGCATTTACAATATTCATTGATTTTTGCCATTGAAAAACATCATGTTATTCATATACCAGAAATGATTGAAGCTACTGACTGAATGAAAGGAGCTGGCATCTCACTCTCTTTGAATCTTCTTTATCATGCTAAGAGGAGCAGGAAAAAGCAAAAAATTTCAGAATTGCACCTTGCAATGCGGAGAAATTACTGTTTGTGCATTTACAATATTCATTGATTTTTGCCATTGAAAAACGTCCAGAAATGATTGAAGCTACTGACTGAATGAAAGGAGCTGGCATCTCACTCTCTTTGAATCTTCTTTATCATGCTAAGAGGAGCAGGAAAAAGCAAAAAATTTCAGAATTGCACCTTGCAATGCGGAGAAATTACTGTTTGTGCTTTTACAATATTCATTGATTTTTGCCATTGAAAAACATCATGTTATTCATATACCAGAAATGTTTGAAGCTACTGACTGAATGAAAGGAGCTGGCATCTCACTCTCTTTGAATCTTCTTTATCATGCTAAGAGGAGCAGGAAAAAGCAAAAAATTTCAGAATTGCACCTTGCAATGCGGAGAAATTACTGTTTGTGCATTTACAATATTCATTGATTTTTGCCATTGAAAAACGTCCAGAAATGATTGAAGCTACTGACTGAATGAAAGGAGCTGGCATCTCACTCTCTTTGAATCTTCTTTATCATGCTAAGAGGAGCAGGAAAAAGCAAAAAATTTCAGAATTGCACCTTGCAATGCGGAGAAATTACTGTTTGTGCATTTACAATATTCATTGATTTTTGCCATTGAAAAACGTCCAGAAATGATTGAAGCTACTGACTGAATGAAAGGAGCTGGCATCTCACTCTCTTTGAATCTTCTTTATCATGCTAAGAGGAGCAGGAAAAAGCAAAAAATTTCAGAATTGCAACTTGCAATGCGGAGAAATTACTGTTTGTGCATTTACAATATTCATTGATTTTTGCCATTGAAAAACATCATGTTATTCATATACCAGAAATGATTGAAGCTACTGACTGAATGAAAGGAGCTGGCATCTCACTCTCTTTGAATCTTCTTTATCATGCTAAGAGGAGCAGGAAAAAGCAAAAAATTTCAGAATTGCACCTTGCAATGCGGAGAAATTACTGTTTGTGCATTTACAATATTCATTGATTTTTGCCATTGAAAAACGTCCAGAAATGATTGAAGCTACTGACTGAATGAAAGGAGCTGGCATCTCACTCTCTTTGAATCTTCTTTATCATGCTAAGAGGAGCAGGAAAAAGCAAAAAATTTCAGAATTGCACCTTGCAATGCGGAGAAATTACTGTTTGTGCTTTTACAATATTCATTGATTTTTGCCATTGAAAAACATCATATTATTCATATACCAGAAATGTTTGAAGCTACTGACTGAATGAAAGGAGCTGGCATCTCACTCTCTTTGAATCTTCTTTATCATGCTAAGAGGAGCAGGAAAAAGCAAAAAATTTCAGAATTGCACCTTGCAATGCGGAGAAATTACTGTTTGTGCATTTACAATATTCATTGATTTTTGCCATTGAAAAACGTCCAGAAATGATTGAAGCTACTGACTGAATGAAAGGAGCTGGCATCTCACTCTCTTTGAATCTTCTTTATCATGCTAAGAGGAGCAGGAAAAAGCAAAAAATTTCAGAATTGCACCTTGCAATGCGGAGAAATTACTGTTTGTGCATTTACAATATTCATTGATTTTTGCCATTGAAAAACGTCCAGAAATGATTGAAGCTACTGACTGAATGAAAGGAGCTGGCATCTCACTCTCTTTGAATCTTCTTTATCATGCTAAGAGGAGCAGGAAAAAGCAAAAAATTTCAGAATTGCACCTTGCAATGCGGAGAAATTACTGTTTGTGCATTTACAATATTCATTGATTTTTGCCATTGAAAAACATCATGTTATTCATATACCAGAAATGATTGAAGCTACTGACTGAATGAAAGGAGCTGGCATCTTACTCTCTTTGAATCTTCTTTGTCATGCTAAGAGGAGCAGGAAAAAGCAAAAAATTTCAGAATTGCACCTTGCAATGCGGAGAAATTACTGTTTGTGCATTTACAATATTCATTGATTTTTGCCATTGAAAAACGTCCAGAAATGATTGAAGCTACTGACTGAATGAAAGGAGCTGGCATCTCACTCTCTTTGAATCTTCTTTATCATGCTAAGAGGAGCAGGAAAAAGCAAAAAATTTCAGAATTGCACCTTGCAATGTGGAGAAATTACTGTTTGTGCATTTACAATATTCATTGATTTTTGCCATTGAAAAACATCATGTTATTCATATACCAGAAATGATTGAAGCTACTGACTGAATGAAAGGAGCTGGCATCTCACTCTCTTTGAATCTTCTTTATCATGCTAAGAGGAGCAGGAAAAAGCAAAAAATTTCAGAATTGCACCTTGCAATGCGGAGAAATTACTGTTTGTGCATTTACAATATTCATTGATTTTTGCCATTGAAAAACGTCCAGAAATGATTGAAGCTACTGACTGAATGAAAGGAGCTGGCATCTCACTCTCTTTGAATCTTCTTTACCATGCTAAGAGGAGCAGGAAAAAGCAAAAAATTTCAGAATTGCACCTTGCAATGCGGAGAAATTACTGTTTGTGCTTTTACAATATTCATTGATTTTTGCCATTGAAAAACATCATGTTATTCATATACCAGAAATGTTTGAAGCTACTGACTGAATGAAAGGAGCTGGCATCTCACTCTCTTTGAATCTTCTTTATCATGCTAAGAGGAGCAGGAAAAAGCAAAAAATTTCAGAATTGCACCTTGCAATGCGGAGAAATTACTGTTTGTGCATTTACAATATTCATTGATTTTTGCCATTGAAAAACGTCCAGAAATGATTGAAGCTACTGACTGAATGAAAGGAGCTGGCATCTCACTCTCTTTGAATCTTCTTTATCATGCTAAGAGGAGCAGGAAAAAGCAAAAAATTTCAGAATTGCACCTTGCAATGCGGAGAAATTACTGTTTGTGCATTTACAATATTCATTGATTTTTGCCATTGAAAAACGTCCAGAAATGATTGAAGCTACTGACTGAATGAAAGGAGCTGGCATCTCACTCTCTTTGAATCTTCTTTATCATGCTAAGAGGAGCAGGAAAAAGCAAAAAATTTCAGAATTGCAACTTGCAATGCGGAGAAATTACTGTTTGTGCATTTACAATATTCATTGATTTTTGCCATTGAAAAACATCATGTTATTCATATACCAGAAATGATTGAAGCTACTGACTGAATGAAAGGAGCTGGCATCTCACTCTCTTTGAATCTTCTTTATCATGCTAAGAGGAGCAGGAAAAAGCAAAAAATTTCAGAATTGCACCTTGCAATGCGGAGAAATTACTGTTTGTGCATTTACAATATTCATTGATTTTTGCCATTGAAAAACGTCCAGAAATGATTGAAGCTACTGACTGAATGAAAGGAGCTGGCATCTCACTCTCTTTGAATCTTCTTTATCATGCTAAGAGGAGCAGGAAAAAGCAAAAAATTTCAGAATTGCACCTTGCAATGCGGAGAAATTACTGTTTGTGCTTTTACAATATTCATTGATTTTTGCCATTGAAAAACATCATATTATTCATATACCAGAAATGTTTGAAGCTACTGACTGAATGAAAGGAGCTGGCATCTCACTCTCTTTGAATCTTCTTTATCATGCTAAGAGGAGCAGGAAAAAGCAAAAAATTTAAGAATTGCACCTTGCAATGCGGAGAAATTACTGTTTGTGCATTTACAATATTCATTGATTTTTGCCATTGAAAAACGTCCAGAAATGATTGAAGCTACTGACTGAATGAAAGGAGCTGGCATCTCACTCTCTTTGAATCTTCTTTATCATGCTAAGAGGAGCAGGAAAAAGCAAAAAATTTCAGAATTGCACCTTGCAATGCGGAGAAATTACTGTTTGTGCATTTACAATATTCATTGATTTTTGCCATTGAAAAATGTCCAGAAATGATTGAAGCTACTGACTGAATGAAAGGAGCTGGCATCTCACTCTCTTTGAATCTTCTTTATCATGCTAAGAGGAGCAGGAAAAAGCAAAAAATTTCAGAATTGCACCTTGCAATGCGGAGAAATTACTGTTTGTGCATTTACAATATTCATTGATTTTTGCCATTGAAAAACATCATGTTATTCATATACCAGAAATGATTGAAGCTACTGACTGAATGAAAGGAGCTGGCATCTTACTCTCTTTGAATCTTCTTTGTCATGCTAAGAGGAGCAGGAAAAAGCAAAAAATTTCAGAATTGCACCTTGCAATGCGGAGAAATTACTGTTTGTGCATTTACAATATTCATTGATTTTTGCCATTGAAAAACGTCCAGAAATGATTGAAGCTACTGACTGAATGAAAGGAGCTGGCATCTCACTCTCTTTGAATCTTCTTTATCATGCTAAGAGGAGCAGGAAAAAGCAAAAAATTTCAGAATTGCACCTTGCAATGCGGAGAAATTACTGTTTGTGCATTTACAATATTCATTGATTTTTGCCATTGAAAAACATCATGTTATTCATATACCAGAAATGTTTGTAGCTACTGACTGAATGAAAGGAGCTGGCATCTCACTCTCTTTGAATCTTCTTTATCATGCTAAGAGGAGCAGGAAAAAGCACAAAATTTCAGAATTGCACCTTGCAATGCGGAGAAATTACTGTTTGTGCATTTACAATATTCATTGATTTTTGCCATTGAAAAACGTCCAGAAATGATTGAAGCTACTGACTGAATGAAAGGAGCTGGCATCTCACTCTCTTTGAATCTTCTTTCTCATGCTAAGAGGAGCAGGAAAAAGCAAAAAATTTCAGAATTGCACCTTGCAATGCGGAGAAATTACTGTTTGTGCATTTACAATATTCATTGATTTTTGCCAATGAAAAACGTCCAGAAATGATTGAAGCTACTGACTGAATGAAAGGAGCTGGCATCTCACTCTCTTTGAATCTTCTTTATCATGCTAAGAGGAGCAGGAAAAAGCAAAAAATTTCAGAATTGCACCTTGCAATGCGGAGAAATTACTCTTTGTGCATTTACAATATTCATTGATTTTTGCCATTGAAAAACATCATGTTATTCATATACCAGAAATGTTTGAAGCTACTGACTGAATGAAAGGAGCTGGCATCTCACTCTCTTTGAATCTTCTTTATCATGCTAAGAGGAGCAGGAAAAAGCAAAAAATTTCAGAATTGCACCTTGCAATGCGGAGAAATTACTGTTTGTGCATTTACAATATTCATTGATTTTTGCCATTGAAAAACATCATGTTATTCATATACCAGAAATGTTTGAAGCTACTGACTGAATGAAAGGAGCTGGCATCTCACTCTCTTTGAATCTTCTTTATCATGCTAAGAGGAGCAGGAAAAAGCAAAAAATTTCAGAATTGCACCTTGCAATGCGGAGAAATTACTGTTTGTGCATTTACAATATTCATTGATTTTTGCCATTGAAAAACGTCCAGAAATGATTGAAGCTACTGACTGAATGAAAGGAGCTGGCATCTCACTCTCTTTGAATCTTCTTTATCATGCTAAGAGGAGCAGGAAAAAGCAAAAAATTTCAGAATTGCACCTTGCAATGCGGAGAAATTACTGTTTGTGCATTTACAATATTCATTGATTTTTGCCATTGAAAAACGTCCAGAAATGATTGAAGCTACTGACTGAATGAAAGGAGCTGGCATCTCACTCTCTTTGAATCTTCTTTATCATGCTAAGAGGAGCAGGAAAAAGCAAAAAATTTCAGAATTGCAACTTGCAATGCGGAGAAATTACTGTTTGTGCATTTACAATATTCATTGATTTTTGCCATTGAAAAACATCATGTTATTCATATACCAGAAATGATTGAAGCTACTGACTGAATGAAAGGAGCTGGCATCTCACTCTCTTTGAATCTTCTTTATCATGCTAAGAGGAGCAGGAAAAAGCAAAAAATTTCAGAATTGCACCTTGCAATGCGGAGAAATTACTGTTTGTGCATTTACAATATTCATTGATTTTTGCCATTGAAAAACGTCCAGAAATGATTGAAGCTACTGACTGAATGAAAGGAGCTGGCATCTCACTCTCTTTGAATCTTCTTTATCATGCTAAGAGGAGCAGGAAAAAGCAAAAAATTTCAGAATTGCACCTTGCAATGCGGAGAAATTACTGTTTGTGCTTTTACAATATTCATTGATTTTTGCCATTGAAAAACATCATATTATTCATATACCAGAAATGTTTGAAGCTACTGACTGAATGAAAGGAGCTGGCATCTCACTCTCTTTGAATCTTCTTTATCATGCTAAGAGGAGCAGGAAAAAGCAAAAAATTTAAGAATTGCACCTTGCAATGCGGAGAAATTACTGTTTGTGCATTTACAATATTCATTGATTTTTGCCATTGAAAAACGTCCAGAAATGATTGAAGCTACTGACTGAATGAAAGGAGCTGGCATCTCACTCTCTTTGAATCTTCTTTATCATGCTAAGAGGAGCAGGAAAAAGCAAAAAATTTCAGAATTGCACCTTGCAATGCGGAGAAATTACTGTTTGTGCATTTACAATATTCATTGATTTTTGCCATTGAAAAATGTCCAGAAATGATTGAAGCTACTGACTGAATGAAAGGAGCTGGCATCTCACTCTCTTTGAATCTTCTTTATCATGCTAAGAGGAGCAGGAAAAAGCAAAAAATTTCAGAATTGCACCTTGCAATGCGGAGAAATTACTGTTTGTGCATTTACAATATTCATTGATTTTTGCCATTGAAAAACATCATGTTATTCATATACCAGAAATGATTGAAGCTACTGACTGAATGAAAGGAGCTGGCATCTTACTCTCTTTGAATCTTCTTTGTCATGCTAAGAGGAGCAGGAAAAAGCAAAAAATTTCAGAATTGCACCTTGCAATGCGGAGAAATTACTGTTTGTGCATTTACAATATTCATTGATTTTTGCCATTGAAAAACGTCCAGAAATGATTGAAGCTACTGACTGAATGAAAGGAGCTGGCATCTCACTCTCTTTGAATCTTCTTTATCATGCTAAGAGGAGCAGGAAAAAGCAAAAAATTTCAGAATTGCACCTTGCAATGCGGAGAAATTACTGTTTGTGCATTTACAATATTCATTGATTTTTGCCATTGAAAAACATCATGTTATTCATATACCAGAAATGTTTGTAGCTACTGACTGAATGAAAGGAGCTGGCATCTCACTCTCTTTGAATCTTCTTTATCATGCTAAGAGGAGCAGGAAAAAGCACAAAATTTCAGAATTGCACCTTGCAATGCGGAGAAATTACTGTTTGTGCATTTACAATATTCATTGATTTTTGCCATTGAAAAACGTCCAGAAATGATTGAAGCTACTGACTGAATGAAAGGAGCTGGCATCTCACTCTCTTTGAATCTTCTTTCTCATGCTAAGAGGAGCAGGAAAAAGCAAAAAATTTCAGAATTGCACCTTGCAATGCGGAGAAATTACTGTTTGTGCATTTACAATATTCATTGATTTTTGCCATTGAAAAACATCATGTTATTCATATACCAGAAATGTTTGAAGCTACTGACTGAATGAAAGGAGCTGGCATCTCACTCTCTTTGAATCTTCCTTATCATGCTAAGAGGAGCAGGATAAAGCAAAAAATTTCAGAATTGCACCTTGCAATGTGGAGAAATTACTGTTTGTGCATTTACAATATTCATTGATTTTTACCATTGAAAAACGTCCAGAAATGATTGAAGCTACTGACTGAATGAAAGGAACTGGCATCTCACTCTCTTTGAATCTTCTTTATCATGCTAAGAGGAGCAGGAAAAAGCAAAAAATTTCAGAATTGCACCTTGCAATGCGGAGAAATTACTGTTTGTGCATTTACAATATTCATTGATTTTTGCCATTGAAAAACGTCCAGAAATGATTGAAGGTACTGACTGAATGAAAGGAGCTGGCATCTCACTCTCTTTGAATCTTCTTTATCATTCTAAGAGGAGCAGGAAAAAGCAAAAAATTTCAGAATTGCACCTTGCAATGCGGAGAAATTACTGTTTGTGCATTTACAATATTCATTGATTTTTGCCATTGAAAAACGTCCAGAAATGATTGAAGCTACTGACTCAATGAATGGAGCTGGCATCTCACTCTCTTTGAATCTTCTTTATCATGCTAAGAGGAGCAGGAAAAAGCAAAAAATTTCAGAATTGCACCTTGCAATGCGGAGAAATTACAGTTTGTGCATTTACAATATTCATTGATTTTTGCCATTGAAAAACGTCCAGAAATGATTGAAGCTACTGACTGAATGAAAGGAGCTGGCATCTCACTCTCTTTGAATCTTCTTTATCATGCTAAGAGGAGCAGGAAAAAGCAAAAAATTTCAGAATTGCACCTTGCAATGCGGAGAAATTACTGTTTGTGCATTTACAATATTCGTTGATTTTTGCCATTGAAAAACGTCCAGAAATGATTGAAGCTACTGACTGAATGAAAGGAGCTGGCATCTCACTCTCTTTGAATCTTCTTTATCATGCTAAGAGGAGCAGGAAAAAGCAAAAAATTTCAGAATTGCACCTTGCAATGCGGAGAAATTACAGTTTGTGCATTTACAATATTCATTGATTTTTGCCATTGAAAAACGTCCAGAAATGATTGAAGCTACTGACTGAATGAAAGGAGCTGGCATCTCACTCTCTTTGAATCTTCTTTATCATGCTAAGAGGAGCAGGAAAAAGCAAAAAATTTCAGAATTGCACCTTGCAATGCGGAGAAATTACTGTTTGTGCATTTACAATATTCATTGATTTTTGCCATTGAAAAACATGTTATTCATATACCAGAAATGTTTGAAGCTCCTGACTGAATGAAAGGAGCTGGCACCTCACTCTCTTTGAATCTTCTTTATCATGCTAAGAGGAGCAGGAAAAAGCAAAAAATTTCAGAATTGCACCTTGCAATGCGGAGAAATTACTGTTTGTGCATTTACAATATTCATTGATTTTTGCCATTGAAAAACGTCCAGAAATTATTGAAGCTACTGACTGAATGAAAGGAGCTGGCATCTCACTCTCTTTGAATCTTCTTTATCATGCTAAGAGGAGCAGGAAAAAGCAAAAAATTTCAGAATTGCACCTTGCAATGCGGAGAAATTACTGTTTGTGCATTTACAATATTCATTGATTTTTGCCATTGAAAAATGTCCAGAAATGATTGAAGCTACTGACTGAATGAAAGGAGCTGGCATCTCACTCTCTTTGAATATTCTTTATCATGCTAAGAGGAGCAGGAAAAAGCAAAAAATTTCAGAATTGCGCCTTGCAATGCGGAGAAATTACTGTTTGTGCATTTACAAAATTCATTGATTTTTGCCATTGAAAAACATCATGTTATTCATATACCAGAAATGATTGAAGCTACTGACTGAAGGAAAGGAGCTGGCATCTCACTCTCTTTGAATCTTCTTTATCATGCTAAGAGGAGCAGGAAAAAGCAAAAAATTTCAGAATTGCACCTTGCAATGCGGAGAAATTACTGTTTGTGCATTTACAATATTCATTGATTTTTGCCATTGAAAAACGTCCAGAAATGATTGAAGCTACTGACTGAATGAAAGGAGCTGGCATCTCACTCTCTTTGAATCTTCTTTATCATGCTAAGAGGAGCAGGAAAAAGCAAAAAATTTCAGAATTGCACCTTGCAATGCGGAGAAATTACTGTTTGTGCATTTACAATATACATTGATTTTTGCCATTGAAAAACGTCCAGAAATGATTGAAGCTACTGACTGAATGAAAGGAGCTGGCATCTCACTCTCTTTGAATCTTCTTTATCATGCTAAGAGGAGCAGGAAAAAGCAAAAAATTTCAGAATTGCACCTTGCAATGCGGAGAAATTACTGTTTGTGCATTTACAATATTCATTGATTTTTGCCGTTGAAAAAAGTCCAGAAATGATTGAAGCTACTGACTGAATGAAAGGAGCTGGCATCTCACTCTCTTTGAATCTTCTTTATCATGCTAAGAGGAGCAGGAAAAAGCAAAAAATTTCAGAATTGCACCTTGCAATGCGGAGAAATTACTGTTTGTGTATTTACAATATTCATTGATTTTTGCCATTGAAAAACATCATGTTATTCATATACCAGAAATGATTGAAGCTACTGACTGAATGAAAGGAGCTGGCATCTCACTCTCTTTGAATCTTCTTTATCATGCTAAGAGGAGCAGGAAAAAGCAAGAAATTTCAGAATTGCACCTTGCAATGCGGAGAAATTACTGTTTGTGCATTTACAATATTCATTGATTTTTGCCATTGAAAAACATCATGTTATTCATATACCAGAAATGTTTGAAGCTACTGACTGAATGAAAGGAGCTGGCATCTCACTCTCTTTGAATCTTCTTTATCATGCTAAGAGGAGCAGGAAAAAGCAAAAAATTTCAGAATTGCACCTTGCAATGTGGAGAAATTACTGTTTGTGCATTTACAATATTCATTGATTTTTACCATTGAAAAACGTCCAGAAATGATTGAAGCTACTGACTGAATGAAAGTAGCTGCCATCTCACTCTCTTTGAATCTTTTTTATCATGCTAAGAGGAGCAGGAAAAAGCAAAAAATTTCAGACTTGCACCTTGCAATGCGGAGAAATTACTGTTTGTGCATTTACAATATTCATTGATTTTTGCCATTGAAAAACATCATGTTATTCATATACCAGAAATGTTTGAAGCTACTGACTGAATGAAAGGAGCTGGCATCTCACTCTCTTTGAATCTTCTTTATCATGCTAAGAGGAGCAGGAAAAAGCAAAAAATTTCAGAATTGCACCTTGCAATGCGGAGAAATTACTTTTTGTGCATTTACAATATTCATTGATTTTTGCCATTGAAAAACGTCCAGAAATGATTGAAGCTACTGACTGAATGAAAGGAGCTGGCATCTCACTCTCTTTGAATCTTCTTTATCATGCTAAGAGGAGCAGGAAAAAGCAAAAAATTTCAGAATTGCACCTTGCAATGCGGAGAAATTACTGTTTGTGCATTTACAATATTCATTGATTTTTGCCATTGAAAAACGTCCAGAAATGATTGAAGCTACTGACTGAATGAAAGGAGCTGGCATCTCACTCTCTTTGAATCTTCTTTATCATGCTAAGAGGAGCAGGAAAAAGCAAAAAATTTCAGAATTGCACCTTGCAATGCGGAGAAATTACTGTTTGTGCATTTACAATATTCATTGATTTTTGCCATTGAAAAACATGTAATTCATATACCAGAAATGTTTGAAGCTACTGACTGAATGAAAGGAGCTGGCACCTCACTCTCTTTGAATCTTCTTTATCATGCTAAGAGGAGCAGGAAAAAGCAAAAAATTTCAGAATTGCACCTTGCAATGCGGAGAAATTACTGTTTGTGCATTTACAATATTCATTGATTTTTGCCATTGAAAAACGTCCAGAAATGATTGAAGCTACTGACTGAATGAAAGGAGCTGGCATCTCACTCTCTTTGAATCTTCTTTATCATGCTAAGAGGAACAGGAAAAAGCAAAAAATTTCAGAATTGCACCTCGCAATGCGGAGAAATTACTGTTTGTGCATTTACAATATTCATTGATTTTTGCCATTGAAAAACATCATGTTATTTATATACCAGAAATGTTTGAAGCTACTGACTGAATGAAAGGAGCTGGCATCTCACTCTCTTTGAATCTTCTTTATCATGCTAAGAGGAGCAGGAAAAAGCAAAAAATTTCAGAATTGCACCTTGCAATGTGGAGGAATTACTGTTTGTGCATTTACAATATTCATTGATTTTTACCATTGAAAAACGTCCAGAAATGATTGAAGCTACTGACTGAATGAAAGTAGCTGGCATCTCACTCTCTTTGAATTTTCTTTATCATGCTAAGAGGAGCAGGAAAAAGCAAAAAATTTCAGACTTGCACCTTGCAATGCGGAGAAATTACTGTTTGTGCATTTACAATATTCATTGATTTTTGCCATTGAAAAACATCATGTTATTCATATACCAGAAATGTTTAAAGCTACTGACTGAATGAAAGGAGCTGGCATCTCACTCTCTTTGAATCTTCTTTATCATGCTAAGGGGAGCAGGAAAAAGCAAAAAATTTCAGAATTGCACCTTGCAATGCGGAGAAATTACTGTTTGTGCATTTACAATATTCATTGATTTTTGCCATTGAAAAACATCATGTTATTCATATACAAGAAATGTTTGAAGCTACTGACTGAATGAAAGGAGCTGGCATCTCAATCTCTTTGAATCTTCTTTATCATGCTAAGAGGAGCAGGAAAAAGCAAAAAATTTCAGAATTGCACCTTGCAATGTGGAGAAATTACTGTTTGTGCATTTACAATATTCATTGATTTTTACCATTGAAAAAAGTCCAGAAATGATTGAAGCTACTGACTGAATGAAAGTAGCTGGCATCTCACTCTCTTTGAATCTTCTTTATCATGCTAAGAGGAGGAGGAAAAAGCAAAAAATTTCAGACTTGCACCTTGCAATGCGGAGAAATTACTATTTGTGCATTTACAATATTCATTGATTTTTGCCATTGAAAAACATCATGTTATTCATATACCAGAAATGTTTGAAGCTACTGACTGAATGAAAGGAGCTGGCATCTCACTCTCTTTGAATCTTCTTTATCATGCTAAGAGGAGCAGGAAAAAGCAAAAAATTTCAGAATTGCACCTTGCAATGCGGAGAAATTACTGTTTGTGCATTTACAATATTCATTGATTTTTGCCATTGAAAAACATCATGTTATTCATATACCAGAAATGTTTGAAGCTACTGACTGAATGAAAGGAGCTGACATCTCACTCTCTTTGAATCTTCTTTATCATGCTAAGAGGAGCAGGAAAAAGCAAAAAATTTCAGAATTGCACCTTGCAATGCGGAGAAATTACTGTTTGTGCATTTACAATATTCATTGATTTTTGCCATTGAAAAATGTCCAGAAATGATTGAAGCTACTGACTGAATGAAAGGAGCTGGCATCTCACTCTCTTTGAATCATGCTAAGAGGAGCAGGAAAAAGCAAAAAATTTCAGAATTGCACCTTGCAATGCGGAGAAATTACTGTTTGTGCATTTACAATATTCATTGATTTTTGCCATTGAAAAACATCATGTTATTCATATACCAGAAATGTTTGAAGCTACTGACTGAATGAAAGGAGCTGGCATCTCACTCTCTTTGAATCTTCTTTATCATGCTAAGAGGAGCAGGAAAAAGCAAAAAATTTTAGAATTGCACCTTGCAATGTGGAGAAATTACTGTTTGTGCATTTACAATATTCATTGATTTTTACCATTGAAAAACGTCCAGAAATGATTGAAGCTACTGACTGAATGAAAGTAGCTGGCATCTCACTCTCTTTGAATCTTCTTTATCATGCTAAGAGGAGCAGGAAAAAGCAAAAAATTTCAGACTTGCACCTTGCAATGCGGAGAAATTACTGTTTGTGCATTTACAATATTCATTGATTTTTGCCATTGAAAAACATCATGTTATTCATATACCAGAAATGTTTGAAGCTACTGACTGAATGAAAGGAGCTGGCATCTCACTCTCTCTGAATCTTCTTTATCATGCTAAGAGGAGCAGGAAAAAGCAAAAAATTTCAGAATTGCACCTTGCAATGCGGAGAAATTATAGTTTGTGCATTTACAATATTCATTGATTTTTGCCATTGAAAAACGTCCAGAAATGATTGAAGCTACTGACTGAATGAAAGGAGCTGGCATCTCACTCTCTTTGAATCTTCTTTATCATGCTAAGAGGAGCAGGAAAAAGCAAAAAATTTCAGAATTGCACCTTGCAATGCGGAGAAATTACTGTTTGTGCATTTACAATATTCATTGATTTTTGCCATTGAAAAACGTCCAGAAATGATTGAAGCTACTGACTGAATGAAAGGAGCTGGCATCTCACTCTCTTTGAATCTTCTTTATCATGCTAAGAGGAGCAGGAAAAAGCAAAAAATTTCAGAATTGCACCTTGCAATGCGGAGAAATTACTGTTTGTGCATTTACAATATTCATTGATTTTTGCCATTGAAAAACATGTTATTCATATACCAGAAATGTTTGAAGCTACTGACTGAATGAAAGGAGCTGGCACCTCACTCTCTTTGAATCTTCTTTATCATGCTAAGAGGAGCGGGAAAAAGCAAAAAATTTCAGAATTGCACCTTGCAATGCGGAAAAATTACTGTTTGTGCATTTACAATATTCATTGATTTTTGCCATTGAAAAACGTCCAGAAATGATTGAAGGTACTGACTGAATGAAAGTAGCTGGCATCTCACTCTCTTTGAATCTTCTTTATCATGCTAAGAGGAGCAGGAAAAAGCAAAAAATTTCAGACTTGCACCTTGCAATGCGGAGAAATTACTGTTTGTGCATTTACAATATTCATTGATTTTTGCCATTGAAAAACATCATGTTATTCATATACCAGAAATGTTTGAAGCTACTGACTGAATGAAAGGAGCTGGCATCTCAATCTCTTTGAATCTTCTTTATCATGCTAAGAGGAGCAGGATAAAGCAAAAAATTTCAGAATTGCACCTTGCAATGTGGAGAAATTACTGTTTGTGCATTTACAATATTCATTGATTTTTACCATTGAAAAACGTCCAGAAATGATTGAAGCTACTGACTGAATGAAAGTAGCTGGCATCTCACTCTCTTTGAATCTTCTTTATCATGCTAAGAGGAGCAGGAAAAAGCAAAAAATTTCAGAATTGCACCTTGCAATGCGGAGAAATTACTGTTTGTGCATTTACAATATTGATTGATTTTTGCCATTGAAAAACGTCCAGAAATGATTGAAGCTACTGACTGAATGAAAGGAGCTGGCATCTCACTCTCTTTGAATCTTCTTTATCATGCTAAGAGGAGCAGGAAAAAGCAAAAAATTTCAGAATTGCACCTTGCAATGCGGAGAAATTACTGTTTGTGCATTTACAATATTCATTGATTTTTGCCATTGAAAAACATGTTATTCATATACCAGAAATGTTTGAAGCTACTGACTGAATGAAAGGAGCTGGCACCTCACTCTCTTTGAATCTTCTTTATCATGCTAAGAGGAGCGGGAAAAAGCAAAAAATTTCAGAATTGCACCTTGCAATGCGGAAAAATTACTGTTTGTGCATTTACAATATTCATTGATTTTTGCCATTGAAAAACGTCCAGAAATGATTGAAGGTACTGACTGAATGAAAGGAGCTGGCATCTCACTCTCTTTGAATCTTCTTTATCATGCTAAGAGGAGCAGGAAAAAGCAAAAAATTTCAGAATTGCACCTTGCAATGCGGAGAAATTACTGTTTGTGCATTTACAATATTCATTGATTTTTGCCATTGAAAAACGTCCAGAAATGATTGAAGCTACTGACTGAATGAAAGGAGCTGGCATCTCACTCTCTTTGAATCTTCTTTATCATGCTAAGAGGAGCAGGAAAAAGCAAAAAATTTCAGAATTGCACCTTGCAATGCGGAGAAATTACAGTTTGTGCATTTACAATATTCATTGATTTTTGCCATTGAAAAACATCCAGAAATGATTGAAGCTACTGACTGAATGAAAGGAGCTGGCATCTCACTCTCTTTGAATCTTCTTTATCATGCTAAGAGGAACAGGAAAAAGCAAAAAATTTCAGAATTGCACCTTGCAATGCGGAGAAATTACTGTTTGTGCATTTACAATATTCATTGATTTTTGCCATTGAAAAACATCATGTTATTCATATACCAGAAATGTTTGAAGCTACTGACTGAATGAAAGGAGCTGGCATCTCACTCTCTTTGAATCTTCTTTATCATGCTAAGAGGAGCAGGAAAAAGCAAAAAATTTCAGAATTGCACCTTGCAATGTGGAGAAATTACTGTTTGTGCATTTACAATATTCATTGATTTTTACCATTGAAAAACGTCCAGAAATGATTGAAGCTACTGACTGAATGAAAGTAGCTGGCATCTCACTCTCTTTGAATCTTCTTTATCATGCTAAGAGGAGCAGGAAAAAGCAAAAAATTTCAGACTTGCACCTTGCAATGCGGAGAAATTACTGTTTGTGCATTTACAATATTCATTGATTTTTGCCATTGAAAAACATCATGTTATTCATATACCAGAAATGTTTGAAGCTTCTGACTGAATGAAAGGAGCTGGCATCTCACTCTCTTTGAATCTTCTTTATCATGCTAAGAGGAGCAGGAAAAAGCAAAAAATTTCAGAATTGCACCTTGCAATGCGGAGAAATTACTGTTTGTGCATTTACAATATTCATTGATTTTTGCCATTGAAAAACATCATGTTATTCATATACCAGAAATGTTTGAAGCTACTGACTGAATGAAAGGAGCTGGCATCTCAATCTCTTTGAATCTTCTTTATCATGCTAAGAGGAGCAGGATAAAGCAAAAAATTTCAGAATTGCACCTTGCAATGTGGAGAAATTACTGTTTGTGCATTTACAATATTCATTGATTTTTACCATTGAAAAACGTCCAGAAATGATTGAAGCTACTGACTGAATGAAAGTAGCTGGCATCTCACTCTCTTTGAATCTTCTTTATCATGCTAAGAGGAGCAGGAAAAAGCAAAAAATTTCAGACTTGCACCTTGCAATGCGGAGAAATTACTGTTTGTGCATTTACAATATTCATTGATTTTTGCCATTGAAAAACATCATGTTATTCATATACCAGAAATGTTTGAAGCTACTGACTGAATGAAAGGAGCTGGCATCTCACTCTCTTTGAATCTTCTTTATCATGCTAAGAGGAGCAGGAAAAAGCAAAAAATTTCAGACTTGCACCTTGCAATGCGGAGAAATTACTGTTTGTGCATTTACAATATTCATTGATTTTTGCCATTGAAAAACATCATGTTATTCATATACCAGAAATGTTTGAAGCTACTGACTGAATGAAAGGAACTGGCATCTCACTCTCTTTGAATCTTCTTTATCATGCTAAGAGGAGCAGGAAAAAGCAAAAAATTTCAGAATTGCACCTTGCAATGCGGAGAAATTACTGTTTGTGCATTTACAATATTCATTGATTTTTGCCATTGAAAAACGTCCAGAAATGATTGAAGGTACTGACTGAATGAAAGGAGCTGGCATCTCACTCTCTTTGAATCTTCTTTATCATTCTAAGAGGAGCAGGAAAAAGCAAAAAATTTCAGAATTGCACCTTGCAATGCGGAGAAATTACTGTTTGTGCATTTACAATATTCATTGATTTTTGCCATTGAAAAACGTCCAGAAATGATTGAAGCTACTGACTCAATGAAAGGAGCTGGCATCTCACTCTCTTTGAATCTTCTTTATCATGCTAAGAGGAGCAGGAAAAAGCAAAAAATTTCAGAATTGCACCTTGCAATGCGGAGAAATTACAGTTTGTGCATTTACAATATTCATTGATTTTTGCCATTGAAAAACGTCCAGAAATGATTGAAGCTACTGACTGAATGAAAGGAGCTGGCATCTCACTCTCTTTGAATCTTCTTTATCATGCTAAGAGGAGCAGGAAAAAGCAAAAAATTTCAGAATTGCACCTTGCAATGCGGAGAAATTACTGTTTGTGCATTTACAATATTCGTTGATTTTTGCCATTGAAAAACGTCCAGAAATGATTGAAGCTACTGACTGAATGAAAGGAGCTGGCATCTCACTCTCTTTGAATCTTCTTTATCATGCTAAGAGGAGCAGGAAAAAGCAAAAAATTTCAGAATTGCACCTTGCAATGCGGAGAAATTACAGTTTGTGCATTTACAATATTCATTGATTTTTGCCATTGAAAAACGTCCAGAAATGATTGAAGCTACTGACTGAATGAAAGGAGCTGGCATCTCACTCTCTTTGAATCTTCTTTATCATGCTAAGAGGAGCAGGAAAAAGCAAAAAATTTCAGAATTGCACCTTGCAATGCGGAGAAATTACTGTTTGTGCATTTACAATATTCATTGATTTTTGCCATTGAAAAACATGTTATTCATATACCAGAAATGTTTGAAGCTCCTGACTGAATGAAAGGAGCTGGCACCTCACTCTCTTTGAATCTTCTTTATCATGCTAAGAGGAGCAGGAAAAAGCAAAAAATTTCAGAATTGCACCTTGCAATGCGGAGAAATTACTGTTTGTGCATTTACAATATTCATTGATTTTTGCCATTGAAAAACGTCCAGAAATGATTGAAGCTACTGACTGAATGAAAGGAGCTGGCATCTCACTCTCTTTGAATCTTCTTTATCATGCTAAGAGGAGCAGGAAAAAGCAAAAAATTTCAGAATTGCACCTTGCAATGCGGAGAAATTACTGTTTGTGCATTTACAATATTCATTGATTTTTGCCATTGAAAAATGTCCAGAAATGATTGAAGCTACTGACTGAATGAAAGGAGCTGGCATCTCACTCTCTTTGAATCTTCTTTATCATGCTAAGAGGAGCAGGAAAAAGCAAAAAATTTCAGAATTGCGCCTTGCAATGCGGAGAAATTACTGTTTGTGCATTTACAAAATTCATTGATTTTTGCCATTGAAAAACATCATGTTATTCATATACCAGAAATGATTGAAGCTACTGACTGAAGGAAAGGAGCTGGCATCTCACTCTCTTTGAATCTTCTTTATCATGCTAAGAGGAGCAGGAAAAAGCAAAAAATTTCAGAATTGCACCTTGCAATGCGGAGAAATTACAGTTTGTGCATTTACAATATTCATTGATTTTTGCCATTGAAAAACGTCCAGAAATGATTGAAGCTACTGACTGAATGAAAGGAGCTGGCATCTCACTCTCTTTGAATCTTCTTTATCATGCTAAGAGGAGCAGGAAAAAGCAAAAAATTTCAGAATTGCACCTTGCAATGCGGAGAAATTACTGTTTGTGCATTTACAATATTCGTTGATTTTTGCCATTGAAAAACGTCCAGAAATGATTGAAGCTACTGACTGAATGAAAGGAGCTGGCATCTCACTCTCTTTGAATCTTCTTTATCATGCTAAGAGGAGCAGGAAAAAGCAAAAAATTTCAGAATTGCACCTTGCAATGCGGAGAAATTACAGTTTGTGCATTTACAATATTCATTGATTTTTGCCATTGAAAAACGTCCAGAAATGATTGAAGCTACTGACTGAATGAAAGGAGCTGGCATCTCACTCTCTTTGAATCTTCTTTATCATGCTAAGAGGAGCAGGAAAAAGCAAAAAATTTCAGAATTGCACCTTGCAATGCGGAGAAATTACTGTTTGTGCATTTACAATATTCATTGATTTTTGCCATTGAAAAACATGTTATTCATATACCAGAAATGTTTGAAGCTCCTGACTGAATGAAAGGAGCTGGCACCTCACTCTCTTTGAATCTTCTTTATCATGCTAAGAGGAGCAGGAAAAAGCAAAAAATTTCAGAATTGCACCTTGCAATGCGGAGAAATTACTGTTTGTGCATTTACAATATTCATTGATTTTTGCCATTGAAAAACGTCCAGAAATGATTGAAGCTACTGACTGAATGAAAGGAGCTGGCATCTCACTCTCTTTGAATCTTCTTTATCATGCTAAGAGGAGCAGGAAAAAGCAAAAAATTTCAGAATTGCACCTTGCAATGCGGAGAAATTACTGTTTGTGCATTTACAATATTCATTGATTTTTGCCATTGAAAAATGTCCAGAAATGATTGAAGCTACTGACTGAATGAAAGGAGCTGGCATCTCACTCTCTTTGAATCTTCTTTATCATGCTAAGAGGAGCAGGAAAAAGCAAAAAATTTCAGAATTGCGCCTTGCAATGCGGAGAAATTACTGTTTGTGCATTTACAAAATTCATTGATTTTTGCCATTGAAAAACATCATGTTATTCATATACCAGAAATGATTGAAGCTACTGACTGAAGGAAAGGAGCTGGCATCTCACTCTCTTTGAATCTTCTTTATCATGCTAAGAGGAGCAGGAAAAAGCAAAAAAATTCAGAATTGCACCTTGCAATGCGGAGAAATTACTGTTTGTGCATTTACAATATTCATTGATTTTTGCCATTGAAAAACGTCCAGAAATGATTGAAGCTACTGACTGAATGAAAGGAGCTGGCATCTCACTCTCTTTGAATCTTCTTTATCATGCTAAGAGGAGCAGGAAAAAGCAAAAAATTTCAGAATTGCTCCTTGCAATGCGGAGAAATTACTGTTTGTGCATTTACAATATTCATTGATTTTTGCGATTGAAAAACATCATGTTATTCATATACCAGAAATGATTGAAGCTACTGACTGAATGAAAGGAGCTGGCATCTCATTCTCTTTGAATCTTCTTTATCATGCTAAGAGGAGCAGGAAAAAGTAAAAAATTTCAGAATTGCACCTTGCAATGCGGAGAAATTACTGTTTGTGCATTTACAATATTCAATGATTTTTGCCATTGAAAAACGTCCAGAAATGATTGAAGCTACTGACTGAATGAAAGGAGCTGGCATCTCACTCTCTTTGAATCTTGTTTATCATGCTAAGAGGAGCAGGAAAAAGCAAAAAATTTCAGAATTGCACCTTGCAATGCGGAGAAATTACTGTTTGTGCATTTACAATATTCATTGATTTTTGCCATTGAAAAACGTCCAGAAATGATTGAAGCTACTGACTGAATGAAAGGAGCTGGCATCTCACTCTCTTTGAATCTTCTTTATCATGCTAAGAGGAGCAGGAAAAAGCCAAAAATTTCAGAATTGCACCTTGCAATGCGGAGAAATTACTGTTTGTGCATTTACAATATTCATTGATTTTTGCTATTGAAAAACATCATGTTATTCATATACCAGAAATGATTGAAGCTACTGACTGAATGAAAGGAGCTGGCATCTAACTCTCTTTGAATCTTCTTTATCATGCTAAGAGGAGCAGGAAAAAGCAAAAAATTTCAGAATTGCACCTTGCAATGCGGAGAAATTGCAGTTTGTGCATTTACAATATTCATTGATTTTTGCCATTGAAAAATGTCCAGAAATGATTGAAGCTACTGACTGAATGAAAGGAGCTGGCATCTCACTCTCTTTGAATCTTCTTTATCATGCTAAGAGGAGCAGGAAAAAGCAAAAAATTTCAGAATTGCGCCTTGCAATGCGGAGAAATTACTGTTTGTGCATTTACAAAATTCATTGATTTTTGCCATTGAAAAACATCATGTTATTCATATACCAGAAATGATTGAAGCTACTGACTGAAGGAAAGGAGCTGGCATCTCACTCTCTTTGAATCTTCTTTATCATGCTAAGAGGAGCAGGAAAAAGCAAAAAAATTCAGAATTGCACCTTGCAATGCGGAGAAATTACTGTTTGTGCATTTACAATATTCATTGATTTTTGCCATTGAAAAACGTCCAGAAATGATTGAAGCTACTGACTGAATGAAAGGAGCTGGCATCTCACTCTCTTTGAATCTTCTTTATCATGCTAAGAGGAGCAGGAAAAAGCAAAAAATTTCAGAATTGCTCCTTGCAATGCGGAGAAATTACTGTTTGTGCATTTACAATATTCATTGATTTTTGCGATTGAAAAACATCATGTTATTCATATACCAGAAATGATTGAAGCTACTGACTGAATGAAAGGAGCTGGCATCTCATTCTCTTTGAATCTTCTTTATCATGCTAAGAGGAGCAGGAAAAAGTAAAAAATTTCAGAATTGCACCTTGCAATGCGGAGAAATTACTGTTTGTGCATTTACAATATTCAATGATTTTTGCCATTGAAAAACGTCCAGAAATGATTGAAGCTACTGACTGAATGAAAGGAGCTGGCATCTCACTCTCTTTGAATCTTGTTTATCATGCTAAGAGGAGCAGGAAAAAGCAAAAAATTTCAGAATTGCACCTTGCAATGCGGAGAAATTACTGTTTGTGCATTTACAATATTCATTGATTTTTGCCATTGAAAAACGTCCAGAAATGATTGAAGCTACTGACTGAATGAAAGGAGCTGGCATCTCACTCTCTTTGAATCTTCTTTATCATGCTAAGAGGAGCAGGAAAAAGCCAAAAATTTCAGAATTGCACCTTGCAATGCGGAGAAATTACTGTTTGTGCATTTACAATATTCATTGATTTTTGCTATTGAAAAACATCATGTTATTCATATACCAGAAATGATTGAAGCTACTGACTGAATGAAAGGAGCTGGCATCTAACTCTCTTTGAATCTTCTTTATCATGCTAAGAGGAGCAGGAAAAAGCAAAAAATTTCAGAATTGCACCTTGCAATGCGGAGAAATTGCAGTTTGTGCATTTACAATATTCATTGATTTTTGCCATTGAAAAACGTCCAGAAATGATTGAAGCTACTGACTGAATGAAAGGAGCTGGCATCTCACTCTCTTTGAATCTTCTTTATCATGCTAAGAGGAGCAGGAAAAAGCAAAAAATTTCAGAATTGCACCTTGCAATGCGGAGAAATTACTGTTTGTGCATTTACAATATTCATTGATTTTTGCCATTGAAAAACATCATGTTATTCATATACCAGAAATGATTGAAGCTACTGACTGAATGAAAGGAGCTGGCATCTCACTCTCTTTGAATCTTCTTTATCATGCTAAGAGGAGCAGGAAAAAGCAAAAAATTTCAGAATTGCACCTTGCAATGCGGAGAAATTGCAGTTTGTGCATTTACAATATTCATTGATTTTTGCCATTGAAAAACGTCCAGAAATGATTGAAGCTACTGACTGAATGAAAGGAGCTGGCATCTCACTCTCTTTGAATCTTCTTTATCATGCTAAGAGGAGCAGGAAAAAGCAAAAAATTTCAGAATTGCACCTTGCAATGCGGAGAAATTACTGTTTGTGCATTTACAATATTCATTGATTTTTGCCATTGAAAAACGACCAGAAATGATTGAAGCTACTGACTGAATGAAAGGAGCTGGCATCTCACTCTCTTTGAATCTTCTTTATCATGCTAAGAGGAGCAGGAAAAAGCAAAAAATTTCAGAATTGCACCTTGCAATGCGGAGAAATTACTGTTTGTGCATTTACAATATTCATTGATTTTTGCCATTGAAAAATGTCCAGAAATGATTGAAGCTACTGACTGAATGAAAGGAGCTGGCATCTCACTCTCTTTGAATCTTCTTTATCATGCTAAGAGGAGCAGGAAAAAGCAAAAAATTTCAGAATTGCGCCTTGCAATGCGGAGAAATTACTGTTTGTGCATTTACAAAATTCATTGATTTTTGCCATTGAAAAACATCATGTTATTCATATACCAGAAATGATTGAAGCTACTGACTGAAGGAAAGGATCTGGCATCTCACTCTCTTTGAATCTTCTTTGTCATGCTAAGAGGAGCAGGAAAAAGCAAAAAATTTCAGAATTGCACCTTGCAATGCGGAGAAATTACTGTTTGTGCATTTACAATATTCATTGATTTTTGCCATTGAAAAACGTCCAGAAATGATTGAAGCTACTGACTGAATGAAAGGAGCTGGCATCTCACTCTCTTTGAATCTTCTTTATCATGCTAAGAGGAGCAGGAAAAAGCAAAACATTTCAGAATTGCACCTTGCAATGCGGAGAAATTACTGTTTGTGCATTTACAATATTCATTGATTTTTGCGATTGAAAAACATCATGTTATTCATATACCAGAAATGATTGAAGCTACTGACTGAATGAAAGGAGCTGGCATCTCACTCTCTTTGAATCTTCTTTATCATGCTAAGAGGAGCAGGAAAAAGTAAAAAATTTCAGAATTGCACCTTGCAATGCGGAGAAATTACTGTTTGTGCATTTACAATATTCAATGATTTTTGCCATTGAAAAACGTCCAGAAATGATTGAAGCTACTGACTGAATGAAAGGAGCTGGCATCTCACTCTCTTTGAATCTTCTTTATCATGCTAAGAGGAGCAGGAAAAAGCAAAAAATTTCAGAATTGCACCTTGCAATGCGGAGAAATTACTGTTTGTGCATTTACAATATTCATTGATTTTTGCCATTGAAAAACATCATGTTATTCATATACCAGAAATGATTGAAGCTACTGACTGAATGAAAGGAGCTGGCATCTCACTCTCTTTGAATCTTCTTTATCATGCTAAGAGGAGCAGGAAAAAGCAAAAAATTTCAGAATTGCACCTTGCAATGCGGAGAAATTACTGTTTGTGCATTTACAATATTCATTGATTTTTGCCATTGAAAAACGTCCAGAAATGATTGAAGCTACTGACTGAATGAAAGGAGCTGGCATCTCACTCTCTTTGAATCTTCTTTATCATGCTAAGAGGAGCAGGAAAAAGCAAAAAATTTCAGAATTGCACCTTGCAATGCGGAGAAATTACTGTTTGTGCATTTACAATATTCATTGATTTTTGCCATTGAAAAACGTCCAGAAATGATTGAAGCTACTGACTGAATGAAAGGAGCTGGCATCTCACTCTCTTTGAATCTTCTTTATCATGCTAAGAGGAGCAGGAAAAAGCAAAAAATTTCAGAATTGCACCTTGCAATGCGGAGAAATTACTGTTTGTGCATTTACAATATTCATTGATTTTTGCCATTGAAAAATGTCCAGAAATGATTGAAGCTACTGACTGAATGAAAGGAGCTGGCATCTCACTCTCTTTGAATCTTCTTTATCATGCTAAGAGGAGCAGGAAAAAGCAAAAAATTTCAGAATTGCGCCTTGCAATGCGGAGAAATTACTGTTTGTGCATTTACAAAATTCATTGATTTTTGCCATTGAAAAACATCATGTTATTCATATACCAGAAATGATTGAAGCTACTGACTGAAGGAAAGGATCTGGCATCTCACTCTCTTTGAATCTTCTTTGTCATGCTAAGAGGAGCAGGAAAAAGCAAAAAATTTCAGAATTGCACCTTGCAATGCGGAGAAATTACTGTTTGTGCATTTACAATATTCATTGATTTTTGCCATTGAAAAACGTCCAGAAATGATTGAAGCTACTGACTGAATGAAAGGAGCTGGCATCTCACTCTCTTTGAATCTTCTTTATCATGCTAAGAGGAGCAGGAAAAAGCAAAACATTTCAGAATTGCACCTTGCAATGCGGAGAAATTACTGTTTGTGCATTTACAATATTCATTGATTTTTGCGATTGAAAAACATCATGTTATTCATATACCAGAAATGATTGAAGCTACTGACTGAATGAAAGGAGCTGGCATCTCACTCTCTTTGAATCTTCTTTATCATGCTAAGAGGAGCAGGAAAAAGTAAATAATTTCAGAATTGCACCTTGCAATGCGGAGAAATTACTGTTTGTGCATTTACAATATTCAATGATTTTTGCCATTGAAAAACGTCCAGAAATGATTGAAGCTACTGACTGAATGAAAGGAGCTGGCATCTCACTCTCTTTGAATCTTCTTTATCATGCTAAGAGGAGCAGGAAAAAGCAAAAAATTTCAGAATTGCACCTTGCAATGCGGAGAAATTACTGTTTGTGCATTTACAATATTCATTGATTTTTGCCATTGAAAAACGTCCAGAAATGATTGAAGCTACTGACTGAATGAAAGGAGCTGGCATCTCACTCTCTTTGAATCTTCTTTATCATGCTAAGAGGAGCAGGAAAAAGCAAAAAATTTCAGAATTGCACCTTGCAATGCGGAGAAATTACTGTTTGTGCATTTACAATATTCATTGATTTTTGCCATTGAAAAACATCATGTTATTCATATACCAGAAATGATTGAAGCTACTGACTGAATGAAAGGAGCTGGCATCTCACTCTCTTTGAATCTTCTTTATCATGCTAAGAGGAGCAGGAAAAAGTAAAAAATTTCAGAATTGCACCTTGCAATGCGGAGAAATTACTGTTTGTGCATTTATAATATTCAATGATTTTTGCCATTGAAAAACGTCCAGAAATGATTGAAGCTACTGACTGAACGAAAGGAGCTGGCATCTCACTCTCTTTGAATCTTCTTTATCATGCTAAGAGTAGCAGGAAAAAGCAAAAAATTTCAGAATTGCACCTTGCAATGCGGAGAAATTACTGTTTGTGCATTTACAATATTCATTGATTTTTGCCATTGAAAAACATCATGTTATTCATATACCAGAAATGTTTGAAGCTACTGACTGAATGAAAGGAGCTGGCATCTCACTCTCTTTGAATCTTCTTTATCATGCTAAGAGGAGCAGGAAAAAGCAAAAAATTTCAGAATTGCACCTTGCAATGCGGAGAAATTACTGTTTGTGCATTTACAATATTCAATGATTTTTGCCATTGAAAAACGTCCAGAAATGATTGAAGCTACTGACTGAATGAAAGGAGCTGGCATCTCACTCTCTTTGAATCTTGTTTATCATGCTAAGAGGAGCAGGAAAAAGCAAAAAATTTCAGAATTGCACCTTGCAATGCGGAGAAATTACTGTTTGTGCATTTACAATATTCATTGATTTTTGCCATTGAAAAACGTCCAGAAATGATTGAAGCTACTGACTGAATGAAAGGAGCTGGCATCTCACTCTCTTTGAATCTTCTTTATCATGCTAAGAGGAGCAGGAAAAAGCAAAAAATTTCAGAATTGCACCTTGCAATGCGGAGAAATTACTGTTTGTGCATTTACAATATTCATTGATTTTTGCTATTGAAAAACATCATGTTATTCATATACCAGAAATGATTGAAGCTACTGACTGAATGAAAGGAGCTGGCATCTCACTCTCTTTGAATCTTCTTTATCATGCTAAGAGGAGCAGGAAAAAGCAAAAAATTTCAGAATTGCACCTTGCAATGCGGAGAAATTATAGTTTGTGCATTTACAATATTCATTGATTTTTGCCATTGAAAAACGTCCAGAAATGATTGAAGCTACTGACTGAATGAAAGGAGCTGGCATCTCACTCTCTTTGAATCTTCTTTATCATGCTAAGAGGAGCAGGAAAAAGCAAAAAATTTCAGAATTGCACCTTGCAATGCGGAGAAATTACTGTTTGTGCATTTACAATATTCATTGATTTTTGCCATTGAAAAACGTCCAGAAATGATTGAAGCTACTGACTGAATGAAAGGAGCTGGCATCTCACTCTCTTTGAATCTTCTTTATCATGCTAAGAGGAGCAGGAAAAAGCAAAAAATTTCAGAATTGCACCTTGCAATGCGGAGAAATTACTGTTTGTGCATTTACAATATTCATTGATTTTTGAAATTGAAAAACATCATGTTATTCATATACCAGAAATGATTGAAGCTACTGACTGAATGAAAGGAGCTGGCATCTCACTCTCTTTGAATCTTCTTTATCATGCTAAGAGGAGCAGGAAAAAGCAAAAAATTTCAGAATTGCACCTTGCAATGCGGAGAAATTACAGTTTGTGCATTTACAATATTCATTGATTTTTGCCATTGAAAAGCGTCCAGAAATGATTGAAGCTACTGACTGAATGAAAGGAGCTGGCATCTCACTCTCTTTGAATCTTCTTTATCATGCTAAGAGGAGCAGGAAAAAGCAAAAAATTTCAGAATTGCACCTTGCAATGCGGAGAAATTACTGTTTGTGCATTTACAATATTCGTTGATTTTTGCCATTGAAAAACGTCCAGAAATGATTGAAGCTACTGACTGAATGAAAGGAGCTGGCATCTCACTCTCTTTGAATCTTCTTTATCATGCTAAGAGGAGCAGGAAAAAGCAAAAAATTTCAGAATTGCACCTTGCAATGCGGAGAAATTACAGTTTGTGCATTTACAATATTCATTGATTTTTGCCATTGAAAAACGTCCAGAAATGATTGAAGCTACTGACTGAATGAAAGGAGCTGGCATCTCACTCTCTTTGAATCTTCTTTATCATGCTAAGAGGAGCAGGAAAAAGCAAAAAATTTCAGAATTGCACCTTGCAATGCGGAGAAATTACTGTTTGTGCATTTACAAAATTCATTGATTTTTGCCATTGAAAAACATCATGTTATTCATATACCAGAAATGATTGAAGCTACTGACTGAAGGAAAGGATCTGGCATCTCACTCTCTTTGAATCTTCTTTGTCATGCTAAGAGGAGCAGGAAAAAGCAAAAAATTTCAGAATTGCACCTTGCAATGCGGAGAAATTACTGTTTGTGCATTTACAATATTCATTGATTTTTGCCATTGAAAAACGTCCAGAAATGATTGAAGCTACTGACTGAATGAAAGGAGCTGGCATCTCACTCTCTTTGAATCTTCTTTATCATGCTAAGAGGAGCAGGAAAAAGCAAAACATTTCAGAATTGCACCTTGCAATGCGGAGAAATTACTGTTTGTGCATTTACAATATTCATTGATTTTTGCGATTGAAAAACATCATGTTATTCATATACCAGAAATGATTGAAGCTACTGACTGAATGAAAGGAGCTGGCATCTCACTCTCTTTGAATCTTCTTTATCATGCTAAGAGGAGCAGGAAAAAGTAAAAAATTTCAGAATTGCACCTTGCAATGCGGAGAAATTACTGTTTGTGCATTTACAATATTCAATGATTTTTGCCATTGAAAAACGTCCAGAAATGATTGAAGCTACTGACTGAATGAAAGGAGCTGGCATCTCCCTCTCTTTGAATCTTCTTTATCATGCTAAGAGGAGCAGGAAAAAGCAAAAAATTTCAGAATTGCACCTTGCAATGCGGAGAAATTACTGTTTGTGCATTTACAATATTCATTGATTTTTGCCATTGAAAAACATCATGTTATTCATATACCAGAAATGATTGAAGCTACTGACTGAATGAAAGGAGCTGGCATCTCACTCTCTTTGAATCTTCTTTATCATGCTAAGAGGAGCAGGAAAAAGCAAAAAATTTCAGAATTGCACCTTGCAATGCGGAGAAATTACTGTTTGTGCATTTACAATATTCATTGATTTTTGCCATTGAAAAACGTCCAGAAATGATTGAAGCTACTGACTGAATGAAAGGAGCTGGCATCTCACTCTCTTTGAATCTTCTTTATCATGCTAAGAGGAGCAGGAAAAAGCAAAAAATTTCAGAATTGCACCTTGCAATGCGGAGAAATTACTGTTTGTGCATTTACAATATTCATTGATTTTTGCCATTGAAAAACGTCCAGAAATGATTGAAGCTACTGACTGAATGAAAGGAGCTGGCATCTCACTCTCTTTGAATCTTCTTTATCATGCTAAGAGGAGCAGGAAAAAGCAAAAAATTTCAGAATTGCACCTTGCAATGCGGAGAAATTACTGTTTGTGCATTTACAATATTCATTGATTTTTGCCATTGAAAAATGTCCAGAAATGATTGAAGCTACTGACTGAATGAAAGGAGCTGGCATCTCACTCTCTTTGAATCTTCTTTATCATGCTAAGAGGAGCAGGAAAAAGCAAAAAATTTCAAAATTGCGCCTTGCAATGCGGAGAAATTACTGTTTGTGCATTTACAAAATTCATTGATTTTTGCCATTGAAAAACATCATGTTATTCATATACCAGAAATGATTGAAGCTACTGACTGAAGGAAAGGATCTGGCATCTCACTCTCTTTGAATCTTCTTTGTCATGCTAAGAGGAGCAGGAAAAAGCAAAAAATTTCAGAATTGCACCTTGCAATGCGGAGAAATTACTGTTTGTGCATTTACAATATTCATTGATTTTTGCCATTGAAAAACGTCCAGAAATGATTGAAGCTACTGACTGAATGAAAGGAGCTGGCATCTCACTCTCTTTGAATCTTCTTTATCATGCTAAGAGGAGCAGGAAAAAGCAAAAAATTTCAGAATTGCACCTTGCAATGCGGAGAAATTACTGTTTGTGCATTTACAATATTCATTGATTTTTGCCATTGAAAAACGTCCAGAAATGATTGAAGCTACTGACTGAATGAAAGGAGCTGGCATCTCACTCTCTTTGAATCTTCTTTATCATGCTAAGAGGAGCAGGAAAAAGCAAAAAATTTCAGAATTGCACCTTGCAATGCGGAGAAATTACTGTTTGTGCATTTACAATATTCATTGATTTTTGCCATTGAAAAACATCATGTTATTCATATACCAGAAATGATTGAAGCTACTGACTGAATGAAAGGAGCTGGCATCTCACTCTCTTTGAATCTTCTTTATCATGCTAAGAGGAGCAGGAAAAAGTAAAAAATTTCAGAATTGCACCTTGCAATGCGGAGAAATTACTGTTTGTGCATTTATAATATTCAATGATTTTTGCCATTGAAAAACGTCCA
>NW_027369272.1:0-43843 GCF_046119375.1 Phyllobates terribilis
AATCCTAGCATGATAAAGAAGATTCAAAGAGAGTGAGATGCCAGCTCCTTTCATTCAGTCAGTAGCTTCAAACATTTCTGGACGTTTTTCAATGGCAAAAATCAATGAATATTGTAAATGCACAAACAGTAATATCTCCACATTGCACGGTGCAATTCTGAAATTTTTAGCTTTTTCCTGTTAATCCTAGCATGATAAAGAAGATTCAAAGAGAGTGAGATGCCAGCTCCTTTCATTCAGTCAGTAGCTTCAAACATTTCTGGTATATGAAAAACATGTTTTTCAATGGCAAAAATCAATGAATATTGTAAATGCACAAACAGTAATATCTCCACATTGCACGGTGCAATTCTGAAATTTTTAGCTTTTTCCTGTTAATCCTAGCATGATAAAGAAGATTCAAAGAGAGTGAGATGCCAGCTCCTTTCATTCAGTCAGTAGCTTCAAACATTTCTGGACGTTTTTCAATGGCAAAAATCAATGAATATTGTAAATGCACAAACAGTAATATCTCCACATTGCACGGTGCAATTCTGAAATTTTTAGCTTTTTCCTGTTAATCCTAGCATGATAAAGAAGATTCAAAGAGAGTGAGATGCCAGCTCCTTTCATTCAGTCAGTAGCTTCAAACATTTCTGGTATATGAAAAACATGTTTTTCAATGGCAAAAATCAATGAATATTGTAAATGCACAAACAGTAATATCTCCACATTGCACGGTGCAATTCTGAAATTTTTAGCTTTTTCCTGTTAATCCTAGCATGATAAAGAAGATTCAAAGAGAGTGAGATGCCAGCTCCTTTCATTCAGTCAGTAGCTTCAAACATTTCTGGACGTTTTTCAATGGCAAAAATCAATGAATATTGTAAATGCACAAACAGTAATATCTCCACATTGCACGGTGCAATTCTGAAATTTTTAGCTTTTTCCTGTTAATCCTAGCATGATAAAGAAGATTCAAAGAGAGTGAGATGCCAGCTCCTTTCATTCAGTCAGTAGCTTC
Organism: Phyllobates terribilis; assembly: GCF_046119375.1. NCBI lineage: Eukaryota > Metazoa > Chordata > Amphibia > Anura > Dendrobatidae > Phyllobates > Phyllobates terribilis. The sequence continues at coordinate 1,004 of NW_027369272.1, forward strand.
AAACATTTCTGGACGTTTTTCAATGGCAAAAATCAATGAATATTGTAAATGCACAAACAGTAATATCTCCACATTGCACGGTGCAATTCTGAAATTTTTAGCTTTTTCCTGTTAATCCTAGCATGATAAAGAAGATTCAAAGAGAGTGAGATGCCAGCTCCTTTCATTCAGTCAGTAGCTTCAAACATTTCTGGACTGTTTTTCAATGGCAAAAATCAATGAATATTGTAAATGCACAAACAGTAATATCTCCACATTGCACGGTGCAATTCTGAAATTTTTAGCTTTTTCCTGTTAATCCTAGCATGATAAAGAAGATTCAAAGAGAGTGAGATGCCAGCTCCTTTCATTCAGTCAGTAGCTTCAAACATTTCTGGACGTTTTTCAATGGCAAAAATCAATGAATATTGTAAATGCACAAACAGTAATATCTCCACATTGCACGGTGCAATTCTGAAATTTTTAGCTTTTTCCTGTTAATCCTAGCATGATAAAGAAGATTCAAAGAGAGTGAGATGCCAGCTCCTTTCATTCAGTCAGTAGCTTCAAACATTTCTGGACGTTTTTCAATGGCAAAAATCAATGAATATTGTAAATGCACAAACAGTAATATCTCCACATTGCACGGTGCAATTCTGAAATTTTTAGCTTTTTCCTGTTAATCCTAGCATGATAAAGAAGATTCAAAGAGAGTGAGATGCCAGCTCCTTTCATTCAGTCAGTAGCTTCAAACATTTCTGGACGTTTTTCAATGGCAAAAATCAATGAATATTGTAAATGCACAAACAGTAATATCTCCACATTGCACGGTGCAATTCTGAAATTTTTAGCTTTTTCCTGTTAATCCTAGCATGATAAAGAAGATTCAAAGAGAGTGAGATGCCAGCTCCTTTCATTCAGTCAGTAGCTTCAAACATTTCTGGACGTTTTTCAATGGCAAAAATCAATGAATATTGTAAATGCACAAACAGTAATATCTCCACATTGCACGGTGCAATTCTGAAATTTTTAGCTTTTTCCTGTTAATCCTAGCATGATAAAGAAGATTCAAAGAGAGTGAGATGCCAGCTCCTTTCATTCAGTCAGTAGCTTCAAACATTTCTGGACGTTTTTCAATGGCAAAAATCAATGAATATTGTAAATGCACAAACAGTAATATCTCCACATTGCACGGTGCAATTCTGAAATTTTTAGCTTTTTCCTGTTAATCCTAGCATGATAAAGAAGATTCAAAGAGAGTGAGATGCCAGCTCCTTTCATTCAGTCAGTAGCTTCAAACATTTCTGGACGTTTTTCAATGGCAAAAATCAATGAATATTGTAAATGCACAAACAGTAATATCTCCACATTGCACGGTGCAATTCTGAAATTTTTAGCTTTTTCCTGTTAATCCTAGCATGATAAAGAAGATTCAAAGAGAGTGAGATGCCAGCTCCTTTCATTCAGTCAGTAGCTTCAAACATTTCTGGACGTTTTTCAATGGCAAAAATCAATGAATATTGTAAATGCACAAACAGTAATATCTCCACATTGCACGGTGCAATTCTGAAATTTTTAGCTTTTTCCTGTTAATCCTAGCATGATAAAGAAGATTCAAAGAGAGTGAGATGCCAGCTCCTTTCATTCAGTCAGTAGCTTCAAACATTTCTGGACGTTTTTCAATGGCAAAAATCAATGAATATTGTAAATGCACAAACAGTAATATCTCCACATTGCACGGTGCAATTCTGAAATTTTTAGCTTTTTCCTGTTAATCCTAGCATGATAAAGAAGATTCAAAGAGAGTGAGATGCCAGCTCCTTTCATTCAGTCAGTAGCTTCAAACATTTCTGGACGTTTTTCAATGGCAAAAATCAATGAATATTGTAAATGCACAAACAGTAATATCTCCACATTGCACGGTGCAATTCTGAAATTTTTAGCTTTTTCCTGTTAATCCTAGCATGATAAAGAAGATTCAAAGAGAGTGAGATGCCAGCTCCTTTCATTCAGTCAGTAGCTTCAAACATTTCTGGTATATGAAAAACATGTTTTTCAATGGCAAAAATCAATGAATATTGTAAATGCACAAACAGTAATATCTCCACATTGCACGGTGCAATTCTGAAATTTTTAGCTTTTTCCTGTTAATCCTAGCATGATAAAGAAGATTCAAAGAGAGTGAGATGCCAGCTCCTTTCATTCAGTCAGTAGCTTCAAACATTTCTGGACGTTTTTCAATGGCAAAAATCAATGAATATTGTAAATGCACAAACAGTAATATCTCCACATTGCACGGTGCAATTCTGAAATTTTTAGCTTTTTCCTGTTAATCCTAGCATGATAAAGAAGATTCAAAGAGAGTGAGATGCCAGCTCCTTTCATTCAGTCAGTAGCTTCAAACATTTCTGGTATATGAAAAACATGTTTTTCAATGGCAAAAATCAATGAATATTGTAAATGCACAAACAGTAATATCTCCACATTGCACGGTGCAATTCTGAAATTTTTAGCTTTTTCCTGTTAATCCTAGCATGATAAAGAAGATTCAAAGAGAGTGAGATGCCAGCTCCTTTCATTCAGTCAGTAGCTTCAAACATTTCTGGACGTTTTTCAATGGCAAAAATCAATGAATATTGTAAATGCACAAACAGTAATATCTCCACATTGCACGGTGCAATTCTGAAATTTTTAGCTTTTTCCTGTTAATCCTAGCATGATAAAGAAGATTCAAAGAGAGTGAGATGCCAGCTCCTTTCATTCAGTCAGTAGCTTCAAACATTTCTGGACGTTTTTCAATGGCAAAAATCAATGAATATTGTAAATGCACAAACAGTAATATCTCCACATTGCACGGTGCAATTCTGAAATTTTTAGCTTTTTCCTGTTAATCCTAGCATGATAAAGAAGATTCAAAGAGAGTGAGATGCCAGCTCCTTTCATTCAGTCAGTAGCTTCAAACATTTCTGGTATATGAAAAACATGTTTTTCAATGGCAAAAATCAATGAATATTGTAAATGCACAAACAGTAATATCTCCACATTGCACGGTGCAATTCTGAAATTTTTAGCTTTTTCCTGTTAATCCTAGCATGATAAAGAAGATTCAAAGAGAGTGAGATGCCAGCTCCTTTCATTCAGTCAGTAGCTTCAAACATTTCTGGACGTTTTTCAATGGCAAAAATCAATGAATATTGTAAATGCACAAACAGTAATATCTCCACATTGCACGGTGCAATTCTGAAATTTTTAGCTTTTTCCTGTTAATCCTAGCATGATAAAGAAGATTCAAAGAGAGTGAGATGCCAGCTCCTTTCATTCAGTCAGTAGCTTCAAACATTTCTGGTATATGAAAACATGTTTTTCAATGGCAAAAATCAATGAATATTGTAAATGCACAAACAGTAATATCTCCACATTGCACGGTGCAATTCTGAAATTTTTAGCTTTTTCCTGTTAATCCTAGCATGATAAAGAAGATTCAAAGAGAGTGAGATGCCAGCTCCTTTCATTCAGTCAGTAGCTTCAAACATTTCTGGACGTTTTTCAATGGCAAAAATCAATGAATATTGTAAATGCACAAACAGTAATATCTCCACATTGCACGGTGCAATTCTGAAATTTTTAGCTTTTTCCTGTTAATCCTAGCATGATAAAGAAGATTCAAAGAGAGTGAGATGCCAGCTCCTTTCATTCAGTCAGTAGCTTCAAACATTTCTGGACGTTTTTCAATGGCAAAAATCAATGAATATTGTAAATGCACAAACAGTAATATCTCCACATTGCACGGTGCAATTCTGAAATTTTTAGCTTTTTCCTGTTAATCCTAGCATGATAAAGAAGATTCAAAGAGAGTGAGATGCCAGCTCCTTTCATTCAGTCAGTAGCTTCAAACATTTCTGGACGTTTTTCAATGGCAAAAATCAATGAATATTGTAAATGCACAAACAGTAATATCTCCACATTGCACAGTGCAATTCTGAAATTTTTAGCTTTTTCCTGTTAATCCTAGCATGATAAAGAAGATTCAAAGAGAGTGAGATGCCAGCTCCTTTCATTCAGTCAGTAGCTTCAAACATTTCTGGACGTTTTTCAATGGCAAAAATCAATGAATATTGTAAATGCACAAACAGTAATATCTCCACATTGCACGGTGCAATTCTGAAATTTTTAGCTTTTTCCTGTTAATCCTAGCATGATAAAGAAGATTCAAAGAGAGTGAGATGCCAGCTCCTTTCATTCAGTCAGTAGCTTCAAACATTTCTGGTATATGAAAAACATGTTTTTCAATGGCAAAAATCAATGAATATTGTAAATGCACAAACAGTAATATCTCCACATTGCACGGTGCAATTCTGAAATTTTTAGCTTTTTCCTGTTAATCCTAGCATGATAAAGAAGATTCAAAGAGAGTGAGATGCCAGCTCCTTTCATTCAGTCAGTAGCTTCAAACATTTCTGGACGTTTTTCAATGGCAAAAATCAATGAATATTGTAAATGCACAAACAGTAATATCTCCACATTGCACGGTGCAATTCTGAAATTTTTAGCTTTTTCCTGTTAATCCTAGCATGATAAAGAAGATTCAAAGAGAGTGAGATGCCAGCTCCTTTCATTCAGTCAGTAGCTTCAAACATTTCTGGTATATGAAAAACATGTTTTTCAATGGCAAAAATCAATGAATATTGTAAATGCACAAACAGTAATATCTCCACATTGCACGGTGCAATTCTGAAATTTTTAGCTTCTTCCTGTTAATCCTAGCATGATAAAGAAGATTCAAAGAGAGTGAGATGCCAGCTCCTTTCATTCAGTCAGTAGCTTCAAACATTTCTGGTTATATGAAAAACATGTTTTTCAATGGCAAAAATCAATGAATATTGTAAATGCACAAACAGTAATATCTCCACATTGCACGGTGCAATTCTGAAATTTTTAGCTTTTTCCTGTTAATCCTAGCATGATAAAGAAGATTCAAAGAGAGTGAGATGCCAGCTCCTTTCATTCAGTCAGTAGCTTCAAACATTTCTGGACGTTTTTCAATGGCAAAAATCAATGAATATTGTAAATGCACAAACAGTAATATCTCCACATTGCACGGTGCAATTCTGAAATTTTTAGCTTTTTCCTGCTAATCCTAGCATGATAAAGAAGATTCAAAGAGAGTGAGATGCCAGCTCCTTTCATTCAGTCAGTAGCTTCAAACATTTCTGGTATATGAAAAACATGTTTTTCAATGGCAAAAATCAATGAATATTGTAAATGCACAAACAGTAATATCTCCACATTGCACGGTGCAATTCTGAAATTTTTAGCTTTTTCCTGTTAATCCTAGCATGATAAAGAAGATTCAAAGAGAGTGAGATGCCAGCTCCTTTCATTCAGTCAGTAGCTTCAAACATTTCTGGTATATGAAAAACATGTTTTTCAATGGCAAAAATCAATGAATATTGTAAATGCACAAACAGTAATATCTCCACATTGCACGGTGCAATTCTGAAATTTTTAGCTTTTTCCTGTTAATCCTAGCATGATAAAGAAGATTCAAAGAGAGTGAGATGCCAGCTCCTTTCATTCAGTCAGTAGCTTCAAACATTTCTGGACGTTTTTCAATGGCAAAAATCAATGAATATTGTAAATGCACAAACAGTAATATCTCCACATTGCACAGTGCAATTCTGAAATTTTTAGCTTTTTCCTGTTAATCCTAGCATGATAAAGAAGATTCAAAGAGAGTGAGATGCCAGCTCCTTTCATTCAGTCAGTAGCTTCAAACATTTCTGGACGTTTTTCAATGGCAAAAATCAATGAATATTGTAAATGCACAAACAGTAATATCTCCACATTGCACGGTGCAATTCTGAAATTTTTAGCTTTTTCCTGTTAATCCTAGCATGATAAAGAAGATTCAAAGAGAGTGAGATGCCAGCTCCTTTCATTCAGTCAGTAGCTTCAAACATTTCTGGTATATGAAAAACATGTTTTTCAATGGCAAAAATCAATGAATATTGTAAATGCACAAACAGTAATATCTCCACATTGCACGGTGCAATTCTGAAATTTTTAGCTTTTTCCTGTTAATCCTAGCATGATAAAGAAGATTCAAAGAGAGTGAGATGCCAGCTCCTTTCATTCAGTCAGTAGCTTCAAACATTTCTGGTATATGAAAAACATGTTTTTCAATGGCAAAAATCAATGAATATTGTAAATGCACAAACAGTAATATCTCCACATTGCACGGTGCAATTCTGAAATTTTTAGCTTTTTCCTGTTAATCCTAGCATGATAAAGAAGATTCAAAGAGAGTGAGATGCCAGCTCCTTTCATTCAGTCAGTAGCTTCAAACATTTCTGGACGTTTTTCAATGGCAAAAATCAATGAATATTGTAAATGCACAAACAGTAATATCTCCACATTGCACGGTGCAATTCTGAAATTTTTAGCTTTTTCCTGTTAATCCTAGCATGATAAAGAAGATTCAAAGAGAGTGAGATGCCAGCTCCTTTCATTCAGTCAGTAGCTTCAAACATTTCTGGTATATGAAAAACATGTTTTTCAATGGCAAAAATCAATGAATATTGTAAATGCACAAACAGTAATATCTCCACATTGCACGGTGCAATTCTGAAATTTTTAGCTTTTTCCTGTTAATCCTAGCATGATAAAGAAGATTCAAAGAGAGTGAGATGCCAGCTCCTTTCATTCAGTCAGTAGCTTCAAACATTTCTGGTATATGAAAAACATGTTTTTCAATGGCAAAAATCAATGAATATTGTAAATGCACAAACAGTAATATCTCCACATTGCACGGTGCAATTCTGAAATTTTTAGCTTTTTCCTGTTAATCCTAGCATGATAAAGAAGATTCAAAGAGAGTGAGATGCCAGCTCCTTTCATTCAGTCAGTAGCTTCAAACATTTCTGGTATATGAAAAACATGTTTTTCAATGGCAAAAATCAATGAATATTGTAAATGCACAAACAGTAATATCTCCACATTGCACGGTGCAATTCTGAAATTTTTAGCTTTTTCCTGTTAATCCTAGCATGATAAAGAAGATTCAAAGAGAGTGAGATGCCAGCTCCTTTCATTCAGTCAGTAGCTTCAAACATTTCTGGTATATGAAAAACATGTTTTTCAATGGCAAAAATCAATGAATATTGTAAATGCACAAACAGTAATATCTCCACATTGCACGGTGCAATTCTGAAATTTTTAGCTTTTTCCTGTTAATCCTAGCATGATAAAGAAGATTCAAAGAGAGTGAGATGCCAGCTCCTTTCATTCAGTCAGTAGCTTCAAACATTTCTGGACGTTTTTCAATGGCAAAAATCAATGAATATTGTAAATGCACAAACAGTAATATCTCCACATTGCACGGTGCAATTCTGAAATTTTTAGCTTTTTCCTGTTAATCCTAGCATGATAAAGAAGATTCAAAGAGAGTGAGATGCCAGCTCCTTTCATTCAGTCAGTAGCTTCAAACATTTCTGGTATATGAAAAACATGTTTTTCAATGGCAAAAATCAATGAATATTGTAAATGCACAAACAGTAATATCTCCACATTGCACGGTGCAATTCTGAAATTTTTAGCTTTTTCCTGTTAATCCTAGCATGATAAAGAAGATTCAAAGAGAGTGAGATGCCAGCTCCTTTCATTCAGTCAGTAGCTTCAAACATTTCTGGTATATGAAAAACATGTTTTTCAATGGCAAAAATCAATGAATATTGTAAATGCACAAACAGTAATATCTCCACATTGCACGGTGCAATTCTGAAATTTTTAGCTTTTTCCTGTTAATCCTAGCATGATAAAGAAGATTCAAAGAGAGTGAGATGCCAGCTCCTTTCATTCAGTCAGTAGCTTCAAACATTTCTGGTATATGAAAAACATGTTTTTCAATGGCAAAAATCAATGAATATTGTAAATGCACAAACAGTAATATCTCCACATTGCACGGTGCAATTCTGAAATTTTTAGCTTTTTCCTGTTAATCCTAGCATGATAAAGAAGATTCAAAGAGAGTGAGATGCCAGCTCCTTTCATTCAGTCAGTAGCTTCAAACATTTCTGGACGTTTTTCAATGGCAAAAATCAATGAATATTGTAAATGCACAAACAGTAATATCTCCACATTGCACGGTGCAATTCTGAAATTTTTAGCTTTTTCCTGTTAATCCTAGCATGATAAAGAAGATTCAAAGAGAGTGAGATGCCAGCTCCTTTCATTCAGTCAGTAGCTTCAAACATTTCTGGTATATGAAAAACATGTTTTTCAATGGCAAAAATCAATGAATATTGTAAATGCACAAACAGTAATATCTCCACATTGCACGGTGCAATTCTGAAATTTTTAGCTTTTTCCTGTTAATCCTAGCATGATAAAGAAGATTCAAAGAGAGTGAGATGCCAGCTCCTTTCATTCAGTCAGTAGCTTCAAACATTTCTGGTATATGAAAAACATGTTTTTCAATGGCAAAAATCAATGAATATTGTAAATGCACAAACAGTAATATCTCCACATTGCACGGTGCAATTCTGAAATTTTTAGCTTTTTCCTGTTAATCCTAGCATGATAAAGAAGATTCAAAGAGAGTGAGATGCCAGCTCCTTTCATTCAGTCAGTAGCTTCAAACATTTCTGGACGTTTTTCAATGGCAAAAATCAATGAATATTGTAAATGCACAAACAGTAATATCTCCACATTGCACGGTGCAATTCTGAAATTTTTAGCTTTTTCCTGTTAATCCTAGCATGATAAAGAAGATTCAAAGAGAGTGAGATGCCAGCTCCTTTCATTCAGTCAGTAGCTTCAAACATTTCTGGTATATGAAAAACATGTTTTTCAATGGCAAAAATCAATGAATATTGTAAATGCACAAACAGTAATATCTCCACATTGCACGGTGCAATTCTGAAATTTTTAGCTTTTTCCTGTTAATCCTAGCATGATAAAGAAGATTCAAAGAGAGTGAGATGCCAGCTCCTTTCATTCAGTCAGTAGCTTCAAACATTTCTGGTATATGAAAACATGTTTTTCAATGGCAAAAATCAATGAATATTGTAAATGCACAAACAGTAATATCTCCACATTGCACGGTGCAATTCTGAAATTTTTAGCTTTTTCCTGTTAATCCTAGCATGATAAAGAAGATTCAAAGAGAGTGAGATGCCAGCTCCTTTCATTCAGTCAGTAGCTTCAAACATTTCTGGACGTTTTTCAATGGCAAAAATCAATGAATATTGTAAATGCACAAACAGTAATATCTCCACATTGCACGGTGCAATTCTGAAATTTTTAGCTTTTTCCTGTTAATCCTAGCATGATAAAGAAGATTCAAAGAGAGTGAGATGCCAGCTCCTTTCATTCAGTCAGTAGCTTCAAACATTTCTGGACGTTTTTCAATGGCAAAAATCAATGAATATTGTAAATGCACAAACAGTAATATCTCCACATTGCACGGTGCAATTCTGAAATTTTTAGCTTTTTCCTGTTAATCCTAGCATGATAAAGAAGATTCAAAGAGAGTGAGATGCCAGCTCCTTTCATTCAGTCAGTAGCTTCAAACATTTCTGGTATATGAAAAACATGTTTTTCAATGGCAAAAATCAATGAATATTGTAAATGCACAAACAGTAATATCTCCACATTGCACGGTGCAATTCTGAAATTTTTAGCTTTTTCCTGTTAATCCTAGCATGATAAAGAAGATTCAAAGAGAGTGAGATGCCAGCTCCTTTCATTCAGTCAGTAGCTTCAAACATTTCTGGACGTTTTTCAATGGCAAAAATCAATGAATATTGTAAATGCACAAACAGTAATATCTCCACATTGCACGGTGCAATTCTGAAATTTTTAGCTTTTTCCTGTTAATCCTAGCATGATAAAGAAGATTCAAAGAGAGTGAGATGCCAGCTCCTTTCATTCAGTCAGTAGCTTCAAACATTTCTGGACGTTTTTCAATGGCAAAAATCAATGAATATTGTAAATGCACAAACAGTAATATCTCCACATTGCACGGTGCAATTCTGAAATTTTTAGCTTTTTCCTGTTTTAATCCTAGCATGATAAAGAAGATTCAAAGAGAGTGAGATGCCAGCTCCTTTCATTCAGTCAGTAGCTTCAAACATTTCTGGACGTTTTTCAATGGCAAAAATCAATGAATATTGTAAATGCACAAACAGTAATATCTCCACATTGCACGGTGCAATTCTGAAATTTTTAGCTTTTTCCTGCTAATCCTAGCATGATAAAGAAGATTCAAAGAGAGTGAGATGCCAGCTCCTTTCATTCAGTCAGTAGCTTCAAACATTTCTGGTATATGAAAAACGTTTTTCAATGGCAAAAATCAATGAATATTGTAAATGCACAAACAGTAATATCTCCACATTGCACGGTGCAATTCTGAAATTTTTAGCTTTTTCCTGAGATTAATCCTAGCATGATAAAGAAGATTCAAAGAGAGTGAGATGCCAGCTCCTTTCATTCAGTCAGTAGCTTCAAACATTTCTGGTATATGAAAAACGTTTTTCAATGGCAAAAATCAATGAATATTGTAAATGCACAAACAGTAATATCTCCACATTGCACGGTGCAATTCTGAAATTTTTAGCTTTTTCCTGTTAATCCTAGCATGATAAAGAAGATTCAAAGAGAGTGAGATGCCAGCTCCTTTCATTCAGTCAGTAGCTTCAAACATTTCTGGTTATGAAAACGTTTTTCAATGGCAAAAATCAATGAATATTGTAAATGCACAAACAGTAATATCTCCACATTGCACGGTGCAATTCTGAAATTTTTAGCTTTTTCCTGTTAATCCTAGCATGATAAAGAAGATTCAAAGAGAGTGAGATGCCAGCTCCTTTCATTCAGTCAGTAGCTTCAAACATTTCTGGACGTTTTTCAATGGCAAAAATCAATGAATATTGTAAATGCACAAACAGTAATATCTCCACATTGCACGGTGCAATTCTGAAATTTTTAGCTTTTTCCTGTTAATCCTAGCATGATAAAGAAGATTCAAAGAGAGTGAGATGCCAGCTCCTTTCATTCAGTCAGTAGCTTCAAACATTTCTGGACGTTTTTCAATGGCAAAAATCAATGAATATTGTAAATGCACAAACAGTAATATCTCCACATTGCACGGTGCAATTCTGAAATTTTTAGCTTTTTCCTGTTAATCCTAGCATGATAAAGAAGATTCAAAGAGAGTGAGATGCCAGCTCCTTTCATTCAGTCAGTAGCTTCAAACATTTCTGGACGTTTTTCAATGACAAAAATCAATGAATATTGTAAATGCACAAACAGTAATATCTCCACATTGCACGGTGCAATTCTGAAATTTTTAGCTTTTTCCTGTTAATCCTAGCATGATAAAGAAGATTCAAAGAGAGTGAGATGCCAGCTCCTTTCATTCAGTCAGTAGCTTCAAACATTTCTGGACGTTTTTCAATGGCAAAAATCAATGAATATTGTAAATGCACAAACAGTAATATCTCCACATTGCACGGTGCAATTCTGAAATTTTTAGCTTTTTCCTGTTAATCCTAGCATGATAAAGAAGATTCAAAGAGAGTGAGATGCCAGCTCCTTTCATTCAGTCAGTAGCTTCAAACATTTCTGGACGTTTTTCAATGGCAAAAATCAATGAATATTGTAAATGCACAAACAGTAATATCTCCACATTGCACGGTGCAATTCTGAAATTTTTAGCTTTTTCCTGTTAATCCTAGCATGATAAAGAAGATTCAAAGAGAGTGAGATGCCAGCTCCTTTCATTCAGTCAGTAGCTTCAAACATTTCTGGTATATGAAAAACATGTTTTTCAATGGCAAAAATCAATGAATATTGTAAATGCACAAACAGTAATATCTCCACATTGCACGGTGCAATTCTGAAATTTTTAGCTTTTTCCTGTTAATCCTAGCATGATAAAGAAGATTCAAAGAGAGTGAGATGCCAGCTCCTTTCATTCAGTCAGTAGCTTCAAACATTTCTGGTATATGAAAAACATGTTTTTCAATGGCAAAAATCAATGAATATTGTAAATGCACAAACAGTAATATCTCCACATTGCACGGTGCAATTCTGAAATTTTTTGCTTTTTCCTGTTAATCCTAGCATGATAAAGAAGATTCAAAGAGAGTGAGATGCCAGCTCCTTTCATTCAGTCAGTAGCTTCAAACATTTCTGGACGTTTTTCAATGGCAAAAATCAATGAATATTGTAAATGCACAAACAGTAATATCTCCACATTGCACGGTGCAATTCTGAAATTTTTAGCTTTTTCCTGCTAATCCTAGCATGATAAAGAAGATTCAAAGAGAGTGAGATGCCAGCTCCTTTCATTCAGTCAGTAGCTTCAAACATTTCTGGTATATGAAAAACATGTTTTTCAATGGCAAAAATCAATGAATATTGTAAATGCACAAACAGTAATATCTCCACATTGCACGGTGCAATTCTGAAATTTTTAGCTTTTTCCTGTTAATCCTAGCATGATAAAGAAGATTCAAAGAGAGTGAGATGCCAGCTCCTTTCATTCAGTCAGTAGCTTCAAACATTTCTGGTATATGAAAAACATGTTTTTCAATGGCAAAAATCAATGAATATTGTAAATGCACAAACAGTAATATCTCCACATTGCACGGTGCAATTCTGAAATTTTTAGCTTTTTCCTGTTAATCCTAGCATGATAAAGAAGATTCAAAGAGAGTGAGATGCCAGCTCCTTTCATTCAGTCAGTAGCTTCAAACATTTCTGGACGTTTTTCAATGGCAAAAATCAATGAATATTGTAAATGCACAAACAGTAATATCTCCACATTGCACGGTGCAATTCTGAAATTTTTAGCTTTTTCCTGTTAATCCTAGCATGATAAAGAAGATTCAAAGAGAGTGAGATGCCAGCTCCTTTCATTCAGTCAGTAGCTTCAAACATTTCTGGACGTTTTTCAATGGCAAAAATCAATGAATATTGTAAATGCACAAACAGTAATATCTCCACATTGCACGGTGCAATTCTGAAATTTGTAGCTTTTTCCTGTTAATCCTAGCATGATAAAGAAGATTCAAAGAGAGTGAGATGCCAGCTCCTTTCATTCAGTCAGTAGCTTCAAACATTTCTGGACGTTTTTCAATGGCAAAAATCAATGAATATTGTAAATGCACAAACAGTAATATCTCCACATTGCATGGTGCAATTCTGAAATTTTTAGCTTTTTCCTGTTAATCCTAGCATGATAAAGAAGATTCAAAGAGAGTGAGATGCCAGCTCCTTTCATTCAGTCAGTAGCTTCAAACATTTCTGGACGTTTTTCAATGGCAAAAATCAATGAATATTGTAAATGCACAAACAGTAATATCTCCACATTGCACGGTGCAATTCTGAAATTTTTAGCTTTTTCCTGTTAATCCTAGCATGATAAAGAAGATTCAAAGAGAGTGAGATGCCAGCTCCTTTCATTCAGTCAGTAGCTTCAAACATTTCTGGACGTTTTTCAATGGCAAAAATCAATGAATATTGTAAATGCACAAACAGTAATATCTCCACATTGCACGGTGCAATTCTGAAATTTTTAGCTTTTTCCTGTTAATCCTAGCATGATAAAGAAGATTCAAAGAGAGTGAGATGCCAGCTCCTTTCATTCAGTCAGTAGCTTCAAACATTTCTGGTATATGAAAAACATGTTTTTCAATGGCAAAAATCAATGAATATTGTAAATGCACAAACAGTAATATCTCCACATTGCACGGTGCAATTCTGAAATTTTTAGCTTTTTCCTGTTAATCCTAGCATGATAAAGAAGATTCAAAGAGAGTGAGATGCCAGCTCCTTTCATTCAGTCAGTAGCTTCAAACATTTCTGGTATATGAAAAACATGTTTTTCAATGGCAAAAATCAATGAATATTGTAAATGCACAAACAGTAATATCTCCACATTGCACGGTGCAATTCTGAAATTTTTAGCTTTTTCCTGTTAATCCTAGCATGATAAAGAAGATTCAAAGAGAGTGAGATGCCAGCTCCTTTCATTCAGTCAGTAGCTTCAAACATTTCTGGACGTTTTTCAATGGCAAAAATCAATGAATATTGTAAATGCACAAACAGTAATATCTCCACATTGCACGGTGCAATTCTGAAATTTTTAGCTTTTTCCTGTTAATCCTAGCATGATAAAGAAGATTCAAAGAGAGTGAGATGCCAGCTCCTTTCATTCAGTCAGTAGCTTCAAACATTTCTGGTATATGAAAAACATGTTTTTCAATGGCAAAAATCAATGAATATTGTAAATGCACAAACAGTAATATCTCCACATTGCACGGTGCAATTCTGAAATTTTTAGCTTTTTCCTGTTAATCCTAGCATGATAAAGAAGATTCAAAGAGAGTGAGATGCCAGCTCCTTTCATTCAGTCAGTAGCTTCAAACATTTCTGGACGTTTTTCAATGGCAAAAATCAATGAATATTGTAAATGCACAAACAGTAATATCTCCACATTGCACGGTGCAATTCTGAAATTTTTAGCTTTTTCCTGTTAATCCTAGCATGATAAAGAAGATTCAAAGAGAGTGAGATGCCAGCTCCTTTCATTCAGTCAGTAGCTTCAAACATTTCTGGACGTTTTTCAATGGCAAAAATCAATGAATATTGTAAATGCACAAACAGTAATATCTCCACATTGCACGGTGCAATTCTGAAATTTTTAGCTTTTTCCTGTTAATCCTAGCATGATAAAGAAGATTCAAAGAGAGTGAGATGCCAGCTCCTTTCATTCAGTCAGTAGCTTCAAACATTTCTGGTATATGAAAAACATGTTTTTCAATGGCAAAAATCAATGAATATTGTAAATGCACAAACAGTAATATCTCCACATTGCACGGTGCAATTCTGAAATTTTTAGCTTTTTCCTGTTAATCCTAGCATGATAAAGAAGATTCAAAGAGAGTGAGATGCCAGCTCCTTTCATTCAGTCAGTAGCTTCAAACATTTCTGGTATATGAAAAACATGTTTTTCAATGGCAAAAATCAATGAATATTGTAAATGCACAAACAGTAATATCTCCACATTGCACGGTGCAATTCTGAAATTTTTAGCTTTTTCCTGTTAATCCTAGCATGATAAAGAAGATTCAAAGAGAGTGAGATGCCAGCTCCTTTCATTCAGTCAGTAGCTTCAAACATTTCTGGACGTTTTTCAATGGCAAAAATCAATGAATATTGTAAATGCACAAACAGTAATATCTCCACATTGCACGGTGCAATTCTGAAATTTTTAGCTTTTTCCTGCTAATCCTAGCATGATAAAGAAGATTCAAAGAGAGTGAGATGCCAGCTCCTTTCATTCAGTCAGTAGCTTCAAACATTTCTGGACGTTTTTCAATGGCAAAAATCAATGAATATTGTAAATGCACAAACAGTAATATCTCCACATTGCACGGTGCAATTCTGAAATTTTTAGCTTTTTCCTGTTAATCCTAGCATGATAAAGAAGATTCAAAGAGAGTGAGATGCCAGCTCCTTTCATTCAGTCAGTAGCTTCAAACATTTCTGGTATATGAAAAACATGTTTTTCAATGGCAAAAATCAATGAATATTGTAAATGCACAAACAGTAATATCTCCACATTGCACGGTGCAATTCTGAAATTTTTAGCTTTTTCCTGTTAATCCTAGCATGATAAAGAAGATTCAAAGAGAGTGAGATGCCAGCTCCTTTCATTCAGTCAGTAGCTTCAAACATTTCTGGTATATGAAAAACATGTTTTTCAATGGCAAAAATCAATGAATATTGTAAATGCACAAACAGTAATATCTCCACATTGCACGGTGCAATTCTGAAATTTTTAGCTTTTTCCTGTTAATCCTAGCATGATAAAGAAGATTCAAAGAGAGTGAGATGCCAGCTCCTTTCATTCAGTCAGTAGCTTCAAACATTTCTGGACGTTTTTCAATGGCAAAAATCAATGAATATTGTAAATGCACAAACAGTAATATCTCCACATTGCACGGTGCAATTCTGAAATTTTTAGCTTTTTCCTGTTAATCCTAGCATGATAAAGAAGATTCAAAGAGAGTGAGATGCCAGCTCCTTTCATTCAGTCAGTAGCTTCAAACATTTCTGGTATATGAAAAACATGTTTTTCAATGGCAAAAATCAATGAATATTGTAAATGCACAAACAGTAATATCTCCACATTGCACGGTGCAATTCTGAAATTTTTAGCTTTTTCCTGTTAATCCTAGCATGATAAAGAAGATTCAAAGAGAGTGAGATGCCAGCTCCTTTCATTCAGTCAGTAGCTTCAAACATTTCTGGACGTTTTTCAATGGCAAAAATCAATGAATATTGTAAATGCACAAACAGTAATATCTCCACATTGCACGGTGCAATTCTGAAATTTTTAGCTTTTTCCTGTTAATCCTAGCATGATAAAGAAGATTCAAAGAGAGTGAGATGCCAGCTCCTTTCATTCAGTCAGTAGCTTCAAACATTTCTGGACGTTTTTCAATGGCAAAAATCAATGAATATTGTAAATGCACAAACAGTAATATCTCCACATTGCACGGTGCAATTCTGAAATTTTTAGCTTTTTCCTGTTAATCCTAGCATGATAAAGAAGATTCAAAGAGAGTGAGATGCCAGCTCCTTTCATTCAGTCAGTAGCTTCAAACATTTCTGGACGTTTTTCAATGGCAAAAATCAATGAATATTGTAAATGCACAAACAGTAATATCTCCACATTGCACGGTGCAATTCTGAAATTTTTAGCTTTTTCCTGTTAATCCTAGCATGATAAAGAAGATTCAAAGAGAGTGAGATGCCAGCTCCTTTCATTCAGTCAGTAGCTTCAAACATTTCTGGTATATGAAAAACATGTTTTTCAATGGCAAAAATCAATGAATATTGTAAATGCACAAACAGTAATATCTCCACATTGCACGGTGCAATTCTGAAATTTTTAGCTTTTTCCTGTTAATCCTAGCATGATAAAGAAGATTCAAAGAGAGTGAGATGCCAGCTCCTTTCATTCAGTCAGTAGCTTCAAACATTTCTGGACGTTTTTCAATGGCAAAAATCAATGAATATTGTAAATGCACAAACAGTAATATCTCCACATTGCACGGTGCAATTCTGAAATTTTTAGCTTTTTCCTGTTAATCCTAGCATGATAAAGAAGATTCAAAGAGAGTGAGATGCCAGCTCCTTTCATTCAGTCAGTAGCTTCAAACATTTCTGGACGTTTTTCAATGGCAAAAATCAATGAATATTGTAAATGCACAAACAGTAATATCTCCACATTGCACGGTGCAATTCTGAAATTTTTAGCTTTTTCCTGTTAATCCTAGCATGATAAAGAAGATTCAAAGAGAGTGAGATGCCAGCTCCTTTCATTCAGTCAGTAGCTTCAAACATTTCTGGACGTTTTTCAATGGCAAAAATCAATGAATATTGTAAATGCACAAACAGTAATATCTCCACATTGCACGGTGCAATTCTGAAATTTTTAGCTTTTTCCTGTTAATCCTAGCATGATAAAGAAGATTCAAAGAGAGTGAGATGCCAGCTCCTTTCATTCAGTCAGTAGCTTCAAACATTTCTGGACGTTTTTCAATGGCAAAAATCAATGAATATTGTAAATGCACAAACAGTAATATCTCCACATTGCACGGTGCAATTCTGAAATTTTTAGCTTTTTCCTGTTAATCCTAGCATGATAAAGAAGATTCAAAGAGAGTGAGATGCCAGCTCCTTTCATTCAGTCAGTAGCTTCAAACATTTCTGGACGTTTTTCAATGGCAAAAATCAATGAATATTGTAAATGCACAAACAGTAATATCTCCACATTGCACGGTGCAATTCTGAAATTTTTAGCTTTTTCCTGTTAATCCTAGCATGATAAAGAAGATTCAAAGAGAGTGAGATGCCAGCTCCTTTCATTCAGTCAGTAGCTTCAAACATTTCTGGTATATGAAAAACATGTTTTTCAATGGCAAAAATCAATGAATATTGTAAATGCACAAACAGTAATATCTCCACATTGCACGGTGCAATTCTGAAATTTTTAGCTTTTTCCTGTTAATCCTAGCATGATAAAGAAGATTCAAAGAGAGTGAGATGCCAGCTCCTTTCATTCAGTCAGTAGCTTCAAACATTTCTGGACGTTTTTCAATGGCAAAAATCAATGAATATTGTAAATGCACAAACAGTAATATCTCCACATTGCACGGTGCAATTCTGAAATTTTTAGCTTTTTCCTGTTAATCCTAGCATGATAAAGAAGATTCAAAGAGAGTGAGATGCCAGCTCCTTTCATTCAGTCAGTAGCTTCAAACATTTCTGGTATATGAAAAACATGTTTTTCAATGGCAAAAATCAATGAATATTGTAAATGCACAAACAGTAATATCTCCACATTGCACGGTGCAATTCTGAAATTTTTAGCTTTTTCCTGTTAATCCTAGCATGATAAAGAAGATTCAAAGAGAGTGAGATGCCAGCTCCTTTCATTCAGTCAGTAGCTTCAAACATTTCTGGTATATGAAAAACATGTTTTTCAATGGCAAAAATCAATGAATATTGTAAATGCACAAACAGTAATATCTCCACATTGCACGGTGCAATTCTGAAATTTTTAGCTTTTTCCTGTTAATCCTAGCATGATAAAGAAGATTCAAAGAGAGTGAGATGCCAGCTCCTTTCATTCAGTCAGTAGCTTCAAACATTTCTGGACGTTTTTCAATGGCAAAAATCAATGAATATTGTAAATGCACAAACAGTAATATCTCCACATTGCACGGTGCAATTCTGAAATTTTTAGCTTTTTCCTGTTAATCCTAGCATGATAAAGAAGATTCAAAGAGAGTGAGATGCCAGCTCCTTTCATTCAGTCAGTAGCTTCAAACATTTCTGGTATATGAAAAACATGTTTTTCAATGGCAAAAATCAATGAATATTGTAAATGCACAAACAGTAATATCTCCCCATTGCACGGTGCAATTCTGAAATTTTTAGCTTTTTCCTGTTAATCCTAGCATGATAAAGAAGATTCAAAGAGAGTGAGATGCCAGCTCCTTTCATTCAGTCAGTAGCTTCAAACATTTCTGGACGTTTTTCAATGGCAAAAATCAATGAATATTGTAAATGCACAAACAGTAATATCTCCACATTGCACGGTGCAATTCTGAAATTTTTAGCTTTTTCCTGTTAATCCTAGCATGATAAAGAAGATTCAAAGAGAGTGAGATGCCAGCTCCTTTCATTCAGTCAGTAGCTTCAAACATTTCTGGACGTTTTTCAATGGCAAAAATCAATGAATATTGTAAATGCACAAACAGTAATATCTCCACATTGCACGGTGCAATTCTGAAATTTTTAGCTTTTTCCTGTTAATCCTAGCATGATAAAGAAGATTCAAAGAGAGTGAGATGCCAGCTCCTTTCATTCAGTCAGTAGCTTCAAACATTTCTGGACGTTTTTCAATGGCAAAAATCAATGAATATTGTAAATGCACAAACAGTAATATCTCCACATTGCACGGTGCAATTCTGAAATTTTTAGCTTTTTCCTGTTAATCCTAGCATGATAAAGAAGATTCAAAGAGAGTGAGATGCCAGCTCCTTTCATTCAGTCAGTAGCTTCAAACATTTCTGGTATATGAAAAACATGTTTTTCAATGGCAAAAATCAATGAATATTGTAAATGCACAAACAGTAATATCTACACATTGCACGGTGCAATTCTGAAATTTTTAGCTTTTTCCTGCTAATCCTAGCATGATAAAGAAGATTCAAAGAGAGTGAGATGCCAGCTCCTTTCATTCAGTCAGTAGCTTCAAACATTTCTGGACGTTTTTCAATGGCAAAAATCAATGAATATTGTAAATGCACAAACAGTAATATCTCCACATTGCACGGTGCAATTCTGAAATTTTTAGC
Source organism: Phyllobates terribilis (assembly GCF_046119375.1). NCBI lineage: Eukaryota > Metazoa > Chordata > Amphibia > Anura > Dendrobatidae > Phyllobates > Phyllobates terribilis. Next base: position 20,923 of record NW_027369272.1, read on the forward strand.
TTTTTCCTGTTAATCCTAGCATGATAAAGAAGATTCAAAGAGAGTGAGATGCCAGCTCCTTTCATTCAGTCAGTAGCTTCAAACATTTCTGGTATATGAAAAACATGTTTTTCAATGGCAAAAATCAATGAATATTGTAAATGCATAAACAGTAATATCTCCACATTGCACGGTGCAATTCTGAAATTTTTAGCTTTTTCCTGTTAATCCTAGCATGATAAAGAAGATTCAAAGAGAGTGAGATGCCAGCTCCTTTCATTCAGTCAGTAGCTTCAAACATTTCTGGTATATGAAAAACATGTTTTTCAATGGCAAAAATCAATGAATATTGTAAATGCACAAACAGTAATATCTCCACATTGCACGGTGCAATTCTGAAATTTTTAGCTTTTTCCTGTTAATCCTAGCATGATAAAGAAGATTCAAAGAGAGTGAGATGCCAGCTCCTTTCATTCAGTCAGTAGCTTCAAACATTTCTGGTATATGAAAAACATGTTTTTCAATGGCAAAAATCAATGAATATTGTAAATGCACAAACAGTAATATCTCCACATTGCACGGTGCAATTCTGAAATTTTTAGCTTTTTCCTGTTAATCCTAGCATGATAAAGAAGATTCAAAGAGAGTGAGATGCCAGCTCCTTTCATTCAGTCAGTAGCTTCAAACATTTCTGGACGTTTTTCAATGGCAAAAATCAATGAATATTGTAAATGCACAAACAGTAATATCTCCACATTGCACGGTGCAATTCTGAAATTTTTAGCTTTTTCCTGTTAATCCTAGCATGATAAAGAAGATTCAAAGAGAGTGAGATGGGGGGGAGTGGCCTGAGCACAGGACGAGATGGCAGCTTGATCCTGAGCTCCCTGAAGGCTAAAACTACAAAGCGACGATAAAAGCAACTTAAGAAGATTTATTCGATCAATTCTTACATGGATTAACTCCCTAAAGCTTAAGGATCATCTGGATACTGAAAAGACTCTCCCTGACCCGTTATTCTGGGAGATATTTCGTTTGGAAGCAGTGAGGTGCGTCCTTGATTTCATGCCAGTCCTTGATTTCATGCCAGTCGTGGGTATTGTGACATAGACCTGCAGGCTTGCAGGTCTGTGTGTCTCTGCAAGGGGACCCTCCCTACTCCCTTCCTCTGGACCTAGGAACACTGTTTATCGGGTGCTATCGGACAATTTGCAAAGGATTCATATTTTGAGGAAGGTGGCAAGGAGCCCTTAAAGCCTGCTCTGCTGTTGTGGGAGGCCGGTGGCTGTGGGACGAGCCGATTATATACTTCAGCTTTTACAGCCTGTGCTGGGAAGTAACAAGGACCGAGTCCTAACTAGACCCACGGGACCCTGTAGCCCTGAAAACGGCCCCACTGTACTGAACCACCAGCCTGCAAGCTGTCCCTGCCTGCTATCCACCCCACTACCAGCTGCGACCGGGGGTAAGACTCCTACAGAGATACCACCGCCCGGCGCTGTACCACCCTGCTACTAGCTGCGACCAGTGACAGGATTCCGGAAGTTAAAAACACCGGCCGGCACTTTCTGTGGAGGATCGCGGACCCCGGGGACCTTCCAGATCTACAATCAAGTAAGAAGATTGTGAGACCGGAGCCCTGAGAAGTCCAGCACACGGACGCCAAGCTACGGGACCTTCCTGCTTCAGGACGCCGGCAGCAGCCCGAAGACCCGGCCCTGCTCACAGCTGACGCGGCTACACAGAGGAGAGGAACTGTAGATATCATCATAAAAAGGTCAGACAAGCCCTGGCTGATGCCAGGGCTATTATCGTGACTCTGTGAGGCTATTGTCTGGGGTCTGGTGGCGGCGGTGTCCCTTTATTTTGTGGAGCGGTCCTCCCTCTCCCTCCTGCTGACGGGCGCTGCTTGTGTCTGCGGCCGGGATCCCTGCCTCTTGCTACGGCTGTTCCCTGGGTTCGGGGGCTGTTCCGGTGGTGGCAGTTCCCCCTCCTTAGTTCCGGAGCCGCTCCGCTCCTGGCTCTGCCCCTGTATCCCTTCTAAAGACCGGCGCTGCCGGTGTATAGGGCTTGCAGCCCCACATCCCCCGGGGCTGATTTACAAGCGGCGGTGTCTCCCTCCTGCTTCTGGGGGAGCCGCTTTGTCCCTCCCCACTAGTAACTGACAGGTGCCACCGGTCCCCGCGCTCCGCTCCACCTATTCCCGTTGTGCCGCTCTGCTGACTGTGCCCCTCCGGTGTTGGGACCCTACAGACCCCTGTGACTGCCTCCCCCTCTTGTGCTGGTGTTGCTGCGCTCTGATCTTGCCCTTGGTCCTTCCCTGCAGCGGCACCGCTGCCCTCCTCTGCCTCATATCCATAATCAGCTGATAGATTCAATTCTCCCGCCCCCTGCTGCAGCGTCCTCTGTACTGCTGTCCATGGTCCTGATCAAATCTCCTGCCCTCTGCTGCGGCGTAGCTCTGCACTGCTGTCCATGGTGCTGATTTGAGCTGCTGTCCATGGTGCTGATTTCAGTCAAACTCTCCTGCCCCTGCTACAGCGTCGCTCTGTTCTGCTGTCCAAGGTGCTGATTTTACATTAGTTAATTCTCTTGCCTCCTGCTGCAACATTGCTTTGCACTGCTGTCCATGGTGCTGATTTTATATCAGTACTGATACAGAGGTCCATCAAACATCAAACTTTGGACAAACATTTAATTGTGAGACTTGACTTTGAGGAGGGGTGGAGGATAGGAGGAATTGCTTCTGCCATATATATACTGTGATTTCGCTACCTGATATACATATAACAGTTGGTGCCCATGGAACTCTACAGATCTGCAAGTTTCCACAATAATTAGTTTTCTGTTAAGAACTATATGTGCCTTTTATTTTTATCCCTCAGCTCAAGTTTACTATTTCTCTTGATATTTTTGATTGTGATTTACATTTAAAGGATTGCATTCTAGGGGGTACATAATTCTGCAGTCTTTAAGGGTATTGATTGCCTCTTATTGGAGTGATATTTGTTTAATGCTAATTTCTTCCAGTCATTGTTCCTAGTCATTTTGCTACTCTAAAATCTTCTATCCACTCTCTAGCTTAAATATTCCCATTGTCTTTTTGGTGTTTTCCTTATATATACACTTAGGACTTATTTTTTTTTACAATGGCGGCTAACAAAAAAAATACCCAAAAGTCTTTGGAAGCTCCCCTTAAAACTAGTGTGGTAAGAGCGAAGTCATCCCAACGTTCTTCATTTTCAAATCCCTCAGAGGATACTGTCAATACCATTAGTCCACTTAAGTCCAGATCACCTCATAGAAATCCTGACGATAGACAGAGTTTTAAAGTAAGTTCTCCCACCAAAGACTCTGCTAAAAGTCTATTTTCTCCAAAACCACAGAGAATTCATGACGCTAAACCTGCCCCTTCCACCGTAGTTAAAGAAAAAAAAGTGGAAGAGATGGACATTTCCATCTCATCAAAGAGAAGGGATCCAGGAGCTTGGAGCAACAAATATTCCTCACTGGCCACGAGTTCGGAGGAGGAATCCTCGGACACGTCTCCCAATCCTAGTCCAGATAAGAGACGTGCCAAAAAGGACGTCTCCCCTTCGTCTTCAGACCCTACGCCTAGTGTCCCGGCCAAAATACCCATTTCTCAAGAGTTGGGAAATACCGACCTTGGTTCATATCTGGACAATCTTTTAAAGACGATTGACAGAAATATGAAACTGGGCTTTGAGAAACAGGTAGACACCATGAAATCTACTTTGGAAGCTTTTGGAGTTAAATTGGAGGAAAACACTAAAAGACTTGAAACGGTGGAGGATAAGGTGGAGTCTGTTTCTTCTGATAATTTGGAAATTAAATCCGAGCTCAAAAGACTTAGATTAAAAGTTGCGGATTTGGAGGATAGGAGTAGGAGAAATAATTTGAAGATTAGGGGCATATCTGAGGATGTTTCTCCCTCGGATATCTCAGCTTTTCTCAAAGACTTTTTTCACAAGACAATCCCATCTCTTTCTGAGCAGGATCTTATCATTGATAGGGCCCATCGCTTATTTCGTCCGACCTCCATTTCCCCGGATCTTCCTAGGGATGTAATAGCTAGGTTGCATTTCTTCTCGACCAAAGAGAGAATCTTGAATTATATCAGGGAAAATAGGACTTTTCCAGAGCCTTTCTCACACCTAAAAATCTTCTCCGATTTTTCCAAAGAAACCATGGATGCAAGAAGGTCATACAAATTGATCACAGATAGACTGAGGGATATGAATATCCCATATAGGTGGGGCTTTCCAGTAAAATTGCTGATTTTCTTTAACCGGAAAACATTCACTCTTACAGATCCTGATGAAGGCCCCAAATTTTTTGATTTTATAAAAGACATTCCCTACAAAGTTACAAAGGCACCCCACCGCTGAAATGATAAACACTACTCCCTCGGGAGCCCTCTTTAAAAATAATCTCATTTTATCACCTCACCTAACATGCTATAATAAATTTATCATTCTTCTTATATTTAGCCTTCATGGTTTGTCCACATTATTTTTCCCCCCAATCTGAGGGAGAACCTTTTCGGTGAAGGTTCCCTCAGGAGATTTTTTGATTCGTTTTTTTTTTCTTTTTCTTTGAATATTTGGTTATTGTTATTACTATCTTTGAATTAATATTAGAGATATTGTATTCCAGCTTTGATTGTCGGTTGATTATTTTTTGGGAATTTGTTGGACCAACTGACCCCTCTCCTTTTGACTTACTTTAATTATTAATTTACCTATGCCTATCAAGATCATCACCTATAATGTAAGAGGCCTAAACAGTCCCAATAAGAGATTCTCCCTTTGGAAGGAATTGGGTCATCTTGGTGCTGATGTTGCGTGTCTTCAGGAGACAAGGTTTGCCGAGGGAAAACACCCTACTTTCACCCACAAACGCTACCCTCATATATTTGAATCCACTAGCGACCGGAAAAAAGCCGGTGTAGCTACAGTGATCAGAGATTCTGTCCCATTTGAGTTTTTAGATCAGCATAAAGATGTCAATGGAAGGTTCCATATATTGCTCTGTAAACTGAATAATCATGAGTGCACTGTTGTTAACCTATACGCCCCAAATAAAAAGCAAATACCCTTTTTGAATAAGGTTTTTAGAAAGGTTGAAGAGGTTAGGAGAGGTGAATTGATTTTTTTGGGAGACTTCAACATGGTCCCGGACGGGCATATGGACTCTTCCTCCCCCAGCCGTCATTTATACCCGACGCTAAATAACTGGCTTTATAAAAACGAACTATTTGATACATTTAGATGTCTGCAAACTACCTCCAAAGAATTCTCCCATTTTTCGGATGCGCACCAAACGGCCTCTAGAATAGACTTAATAATAACTGACGTTTTTTCTTTACCCAAATTCTCTAACGTATCTATAGGTCTTAGGTCTCTATCAGATCATGCCCCTACGTCATGTGAAATTCATATTGGTCCTCTTATTAAAAATGGATTTCTTTGGAAATGTAGATCTTCACTTATTCATAACCCCAAAAACAAAAAAATTATTGAAAAAGCTATTTCTGATTATTTTAGAGAGAATGATACCCCAGATCTATCTAATCCCTTCTCCAGCTGGTGCGCTCACAAGGCCGTCCTTCGTGGTGTACTAATGCAGATATCCTCATTTGAAAAAAAAGAAAAAAGATCAAAAATTAATTCTCTTCAAAAACTGATTAGGGAAAAAGAATTAGAGCAAATTAATCTTCCTTCCCCTTCCCCAATAATTCAAAAAGAACTCTCAAATTTAAGGGTAGAGCTAAAATCAGAAATTTCTTCCTCCTATGATGCAATTATTCGGAAATCAAAATTTAATTACTATGCGGCTCTAAATAAACCTACCCGCTTTATGGCCCGCCTAGTCAAATGTAAAAGAGCAATTAATAGAATAGATAAAATAAAAAACAATAGTGGAATAACGTTTTGCCACCCTAAAGATATAGTGAACCAGTTTGCAAATTTTTACAAAAAACTCTACAACATCAAAAATGATCCTCTAATTTCCCATCCTCACCCAGATGCAATCAACAAATTTTTATCCTCCATTAACCTACCGAAATTGAGCCCTCTGGATCACGAGTCATTGAATAAGCCTTTTTCTAACCTTGAAATTATTAACACAATAAAGCAACTTAAAGATTTCAAGGCTCCGGGTCCAGATGGGTTCATTAATGAGTATTATAAAACTTTTTGTGACCTACTTTCTTCCCCTCTCACGAAAATTTTCAATCATGCTTCCTCAATAAGCTCCTTCCCCTCAGAAATGCTGGAAGCCACCATTACCCTAATACCCAAGTCTAAGGATGAGAGAGATAATGTTAAAAATTATAGGCCCATTTCGCTAATTAACACTGATATTAAGATATATTCGAAAATTCTGGCCAATCGTTTATCGACTATTCTCCCATCTCTCATCAACGATGATCAGATTGGCTTCGTTGGTGGGAGGCAAGCAACTGATGGCTCTAGAAGACTTCTGAATATTATTAAGGTGATAAATACGGCGAAACTCCCAACTTCATTGCTTGCTTTAGACGCTGAAAAAGCTTTCGACAGGTTAAATTGGCTATACCTTAAACTCACCCTTATTAAATTCGGTTTTGATAACAAATTTCTCTCTTCAATTATGGCCCTCTATTCTAACCCCCAAGCAAAAATTTATGTTAACAATTATCTCTCAAATCCAATCCCTATCACAAATGGTACTAGACAGGGTTGCCCACTTTCCCCCCTTCTCTTTGTCCTGGCTATGGAGCCTTTGGCACAGAGGATTAGAGAAAACACTGACATTAGGGGGATTTCTACCCCATCTCGAGAATTTAAAATTGGCCTCTTTGCAGATGATGTTATGCTTTCCTTGCTGGACCCAGTAAATTCGGTTGCGGAGGTTTCAAAGGTTCTAGAACTATTCTCTCAGATTTCTTATTTTAAAATTAACAATGAGAAGTCTAAACTTTTGAATATTAATCTGGACCGCCAGACGAGAGAGGTTTTACACTCAAGATTTTCCTTTGGTCTGGCTAAACGCAATCTGACTTATTTGGGGATCAGTATTGGTAAATCTATTAATTCAACAATCTCTGACAATCTGGTTCTGATTGATGACATCGTCCGAGGAGATTTGATGGATTTTATGAAAAGAGATTTGTCGTGGTGGGGTAGAATCCTCTCTATCAAGATGTTTGTTCTTCCCAAAATTTTGTATTTTTTCCGCAACCTACCTTTATCTATTTCCCATATCTTTATTCAAAAAATTCAAAATCAGATTAATTCTTATGTCTGGGATAATAAACGTGCGAGGATATCTGCTGATATATTGTACAAGAATAAATGTAACGGAGGTCTGAGCCATCCTAATATTTCCGCTTACTATCTGGCAAACCTTATCAAACAGAGCAGTTACTGGTTTAATTCTGACAGCCCCCCAGCTTGGATGATTCTGGAGACCTTCTTAAATAACGGCTCTTCTCCTCGTGAATTGTTACTCAGGCATCTTTTTAGACAGTGTACTCATGATTCTTCCCACCCTATTTTCCAGGCGATCATTGACGCCTGGAAAAAAATCACCAAAAAAAAGAAAAAGAATCCTTTAAGAGATTCTGATATGGATAAGCTTTCCCTTATCAAAAAATTTCCAATTGGTTTTGTTGCTGATCTGTATAACTCTTCCATTCCAGATCAATGGGACATTAAAGGGTTAAGGAAAATTGGAGACTTGTATGAAGCTTCTGTCTTTATCCCTTTCCAAATTCTTAAGAAAAGATTCAATTTGCCTTTTTCTGATTTCTTTTTATACTCTCATTTAAGGAGCATTATTCTGGAATTCATTTCTAGCAAATTTATCGTTTCCGAAATCTCGGTGAACCTGTTAAGTAACACATCCCATAAGATTTTTTGGAGCCTGAGACACCTATATAACAGCTTCAATAATGACCTCTCTTTCCAAAAACATCTTTACATGATTCGATGGGAAAAGGACCTAAAACTCAATTTCCAATCCGACCAATGGGAGAATGCTCTTCTTTTCTCACAAGCCTCTAATATATCTATGCCCTTACAAGAGGCCTACTTCAAAATTTTAACCAGATGGTACTACACTCCAATCAGGCTCCACTATATAAAGCCCAGCAACTCTCCCCTCTGTTGGAGGGAGTGCGGCCTCAGGGGAGATCTGTTACATCTCTTTTGGAGCTGCCCTAAAATCCGCAATCTATGGGCTCAGATCTCTTCTTTGGTAGATGATCTCTTGGGCAGACCACTAATATTGACCCCTCAAAGGGCTTTACTATCCTTGGATCTTGAATCATACAAGTCGTTTGAAAGATCTTTGGTGATTCATTTATTCTCAGTTTGTAAGAATACATTGGCTTTTTATTGGAGAAAGTCACATGTCCCCACTTTGGAGGACTTAGTTGATAAGATGAATCTCCATAGAATATTTGAACTCAGATTTGCCCTTATTAACAATAATTTACTTAAATTTTCTAAGAAGTGGGATATTTGGTCCATTAAGTTCCCTCAGCCATCTCATAATGCTGGAATATCTTAATAGGTGTTACATGTTTAGCTTATTAATATGTTTAATTTTGCTAATATGATAGTGATGTGTGTTTAATTGTTCAAGTTATTTATTATCGTGTTTATTATTTGACGAACAAATTTCTCCCACCTTCCCTGATTATTCCATTTCCGTTTGTACCCTTTCCCTTCCCCTTCCTCGGAATTACCCCTTCCCACGAATATTCTTATTTCACTACTTTATGCTACGATTGTTATTCCCCTGTTAAACTGTTTATTAAAAATAAAAAAAATATGGTAAAACAAAGAGAGTGAGATGCCAGCTCCTTTCATTCAGTCAGTAGCTTCAAACATTTCTGGACGTTTTTCAATGGCAAAAATCAATGAATATTGTAAATGCACAAACAGTAATATCTCCACATTGCACGGTGCAATTCTGAAATTTTTAGCTTTTTCCTGTTAATCCTAGCATGATAAAGAAGATTCAAAGAGAGTGAGATGCCAGCTCCTTTCATTCAGTCAGTAGCTTCAAACATTTCTGGTATATGAAAAACATGTTTTTCAATGGCAAAAATCAATGAATATTGTAAATGCACAAACAGTAATATCTCCACATTGCACGGTGCAATTCTGAAATTTTTAGCTTTTTCCTGTTAATCCTAGCATGATAAAGAAGATTCAAAGAGAGTGAGATGCCAGCTCCTTTCATTCAGTCAGTAGCTTCAAACATTTCTGGACGTTTTTCAATGGCAAAAATCAATGAATATTGTAAATGCACAAACAGTAATATCTCCACATTGCACGGTGCAATTCTGAAATTTTTAGCTTTTTCCTGTTAATCCTAGCATGATAAAGAAGATTCAAAGAGAGTGAGATGCCAGCTCCTTTCATTCAGTCAGTAGCTTCAAACATTTCTGGACGTTTTTCAATGGCAAAAATCAATGAATATTGTAAATGCACAAACAGTAATATCTCCACATTGCACGGTGCAATTCTGAAATTTTTAGCTTTTTCCTGTTAATCCTAGCATGATAAAGAAGATTCAAAGAGAGTGAGATGCCAGCTCCTTTCATTCAGTCAGTAGCTTCAAACATTTCTGGTATATGAAAAACATGTTTTTCAATGGCAAAAATCAATGAATATTGTAAATGCACAAACAGTAATATCTCCACATTGCACGGTGCAATTCTGAAATTTTTAGCTTTTTCCTGTTAATCCTAGCATGATAAAGAAGATTCAAAGAGAGTGAGATGCCAGCTCCTTTCATTCAGTCAGTAGCTTCAAACATTTCTGGTATATGAAAAACATGTTTTTCAATGGCAAAAATCAATGAATATTGTAAATGCACAAACAGTAATATCTCCACATTGCACGGTGCAATTCTGAAATTTTTAGCTTTTTCCTGTTAATCCTAGCATGATAAAGAAGATTCAAAGAGAGTGAGATGCCAGCTCCTTTCATTCAGTCAGTAGCTTCAAACATTTCTGGACGTTTTTCAATGGCAAAAATCAATGAATATTGTAAATGCACAAACAGTAATATCTCCACATTGCACGGTGCAATTCTGAAATTTTTAGCTTTTTCCTGTTAATCCTAGCATGATAAAGAAGATTCAAAGAGAGTGAGATGCCAGCTCCTTTCATTCAGTCAGTAGCTTCAAACATTTCTGGACGTTTTTCAATGGCAAAAATCAATGAATATTGTAAATGCACAAACAGTAATATCTCCACATTGCACGGTGCAATTCTGAAATTTTTTGCTTTTTCCTGCTAATCCTAGCATGATAAAGAAGATTCAAAGAGAGTGAGATGCCAGCTCCTTTCATTCAGTCAGTAGCTTCAAACATTTCTGGTATATGAAAAACATGTTTTTCAATGGCAAAAATCAATGAATATTGTAAATGCACAAACAGTAATATCTCCACATTGCACGGTGCAATTCTGAAATTTTTAGCTTTTTCCTGTTAATCCTAGCATGATAAAGAAGATTCAAAGAGAGTGAGATGCCAGCTCCTTTCATTCAGTCAGTAGCTTCAAACATTTCTGGTATATGAAAAACATGTTTTTCAATGGCAAAAATCAATGAATATTGTAAATGCACAAACAGTAATATCTCCACATTGCACGGTGCAATTCTGAAATTTTTAGCTTTTTCCTGTTAATCCTAGCATGATAAAGAAGATTCAAAGAGAGTGAGATGCCAGCTCCTTTCATTCAGTCAGTAGCTTCAAACATTTCTGGACGTTTTTCAATGGCAAAAATCAATGAATATTGTAAATGCACAAACAGTAATATCTCCACATTGCACGGTGCAATTCTGAAATTTTTAGCTTTTTCCTGTTAATCCTAGCATGATAAAGAAGATTCAAAGAGAGTGAGATGCCAGCTCCTTTCATTCAGTCAGTAGCTTCAAACATTTCTGGTATATGAAAAACATGTTTTTCAATGGCAAAAATCAATGAATATTGTAAATGCACAAACAGTAATATCTCCACATTGCACGGTGCAATTCTGAAATTTTTAGCTTTTTCCTGTTAATCCTAGCATGATAAAGAAGATTCAAAGAGAGTGAGATGCCAGCTCCTTTCATTCAGTCAGTAGCTTCAAACATTTCTGGACGTTTTTCAATGGCAAAAATCAATGAATATTGTAAATGCACAAACAGTAATATCTCCACATTGCACGGTGCAATTCTGAAATTTTTAGCTTTTTCCTGTTAATCCTAGCATGATAAAGAAGATTCAAAGAGAGTGAGATGCCAGCTCCTTTCATTCAGTCAGTAGCTTCAAACATTTCTGGACGTTTTTCAATGGCAAAAATCAATGAATATTGTAAATGCACAAACAGTAATATCTCCACATTGCACGGTGCAATTCTGAAATTTTTAGCTTTTTCCTGTTAATCCTAGCATGATAAAGAAGATTCAAAGAGAGTGAGATGCCAGCTCCTTTCATTCAGTCAGTAGCTTCAAACATTTCTGGACGTTTTTCAATGGCAAAAATCAATGAATATTGTAAATGCACAAACAGTAATATCTCCACATTGCACGGTGCAATTCTGAAATTTTTAGCTTTTTCCTGTTAATCCTAGCATGATAAAGAAGATTCAAAGAGAGTGAGATGCCAGCTCCTTTCATTCAGTCAGTAGCTTCAAACATTTCTGGTATATGAAAAACATGTTTTTCAATGGCAAAAATCAATGAATATTGTAAATGCACAAACAGTAATATCTACACATTGCACGGTGCAATTCTGAAATTTTTAGCTTTTTCCTGCTAATCCTAGCATGATAAAGAAGATTCAAAGAGAGTGAGATGCCAGCTCCTTTCATTCAGTCAGTAGCTTCAAACATTTCTGGACGTTTTTCAATGGCAAAAATCAATGAATATTGTAAATGCACAAACAGTAATATCTCCACATTGCACGGTGCAATTCTGAAATTTTTAGCTTTTTCCTGTTAATCCTAGCATGATAAAGAAGATTCAAAGAGAGTGAGATGCCAGCTCCTTTCATTCAGTCAGTAGCTTCAAACATTTCTGGTATATGAAAAACATGTTTTTCAATGGCAAAAATCAATGAATATTGTAAATGCACAAACAGTAATATCTCCACATTGCACGGTGCAATTCTGAAATTTTTAGCTTTTTCCTGTTAATCCTAGCATGATAAAGAAGATTCAAAGAGAGTGAGATGCCAGCTCCTTTCATTCAGTCAGTAGCTTCAAACATTTCTGGTATATGAAAAACATGTTTTTCAATGGCAAAAATCAATGAATATTGTAAATGCACAAACAGTAATATCTCCACATTGCACGGTGCAATTCTGAAATTTTTAGCTTTTTCCTGTTAATCCTAGCATGATAAAGAAGATTCAAAGAGAGTGAGATGCCAGCTCCTTTCATTCAGTCAGTAGCTTCAAACATTTCTGGACGTTTTTCAATGGCAAAAATCAATGAATATTGTAAATGCACAAACAGTAATATCTCCACATTGCACGGTGCAATTCTGAAATTTTTAGCTTTTTCCTGTTAATCCTAGCATGATAAAGAAGATTCAAAGAGAGTGAGATGCCAGCTCCTTTCATTCAGTCAGTAGCTTCAAACATTTCTGGACGTTTTTCAATGGCAAAAATCAATGAATATTGTAAATGCACAAACAGTAATATCTCCACATTGCACGGTGCAATTCTGAAATTTTTTGCTTTTTCCTGCTAATCCTAGCATGATAAAGAAGATTCAAAGAGAGTGAGATGCCAGCTCCTTTCATTCAGTCAGTAGCTTCAAACATTTCTGGTATATGAAAAACATGTTTTTCAATGGCAAAAATCAATGAATATTGTAAATGCACAAACAGTAATATCTCCACATTGCACGGTGCAATTCTGAAATTTTTAGCTTTTTCCTGTTAATCCTAGCATGATAAAGAAGATTCAAAGAGAGTGAGATGCCAGCTCCTTTCATTCAGTCAGTAGCTTCAAACATTTCTGGTATATGAAAAACATGTTTTTCAATGGCAAAAATCAATGAATATTGTAAATGCACAAACAGTAATATCTCCACATTGCACGGTGCAATTCTGAAATTTTTAGCTTTTTCCTGTTAATCCTAGCATGATAAAGAAGATTCAAAGAGAGTGAGATGCCAGCTCCTTTCATTCAGTCAGTAGCTTCAAACATTTCTGGACGTTTTTCAATGGCAAAAATCAATGAATATTGTAAATGCACAAACAGTAATATCTCCACATTGCACGGTGCAATTCTGAAATTTTTAGCTTTTTCCTGTTAATCCTAGCATGATAAAGAAGATTCAAAGAGAGTGAGATGCCAGCTCCTTTCATTCAGTCAGTAGCTTCAAACATTTCTGGTATATGAAAAACATGTTTTTCAATGGCAAAAATCAATGAATATTGTAAATGCACAAACAGTAATATCTCCACATTGCACGGTGCAATTCTGAAATTTTTAGCTTTTTCCTGTTAATCCTAGCATGATAAAGAAGATTCAAAGAGAGTGAGATGCCAGCTCCTTTCATTCAGTCAGTAGCTTCAAACATTTCTGGACGTTTTTCAATGGCAAAAATCAATGAATATTGTAAATGCACAAACAGTAATATCTCCACATTGCACGGTGCAATTCTGAAATTTTTAGCTTTTTCCTGTTAATCCTAGCATGATAAAGAAGATTCAAAGAGAGTGAGATGCCAGCTCCTTTCATTCAGTCAGTAGCTTCAAACATTTCTGGACGTTTTTCAATGGCAAAAATCAATGAATATTGTAAATGCACAAACAGTAATATCTCCACATTGCACGGTGCAATTCTGAAATTTTTAGCTTTTTCCTGTTAATCCTAGCATGATAAAGAAGATTCAAAGAGAGTGAGATGCCAGCTCCTTTCATTCAGTCAGTAGCTTCAAACATTTCTGGACGTTTTTCAATGGCAAAAATCAATGAATATTGTAAATGCACAAACAGTAATATCTCCACATTGCACGGTGCAATTCTGAAATTTTTAGCTTTTTCCTGTTAATCCTAGCATGATAAAGAAGATTCAAAGAGAGTGAGATGCCAGCTCCTTTCATTCAGTCAGTAGCTTCAAACATTTCTGGTATATGAAAAACATGTTTTTCAATGGCAAAAATCAATGAATATTGTAAATGCACAAACAGTAATATCTACACATTGCACGGTGCAATTCTGAAATTTTTAGCTTTTTCCTGCTAATCCTAGCATGATAAAGAAGATTCAAAGAGAGTGAGATGCCAGCTCCTTTCATTCAGTCAGTAGCTTCAAACATTTCTGGACGTTTTTCAATGGCAAAAATCAATGAATATTGTAAATGCACAAACAGTAATATCTCCACATTGCACGGTGCAATTCTGAAATTTTTAGCTTTTTCCTGTTAATCCTAGCATGATAAAGAAGATTCAAAGAGAGTGAGATGCCAGCTCCTTTCATTCAGTCAGTAGCTTCAAACATTTCTGGTATATGAAAAACATGTTTTTCAATGGCAAAAATCAATGAATATTGTAAATGCATAAACAGTAATATCTCCACATTGCACGGTGCAATTCTGAAATTTTTAGCTTTTTCCTGTTAATCCTAGCATGATAAAGAAGATTCAAAGAGAGTGAGATGCCAGCTCCTTTCATTCAGTCAGTAGCTTCAAACATTTCTGGTATATGAAAAACATGTTTTTCAATGGCAAAAATCAATGAATATTGTAAATGCACAAACAGTAATATCTCCACATTGCACGGTGCAATTCTGAAATTTTTAGCTTTTTCCTGTTAATCCTAGCATGATAAAGAAGATTCAAAGAGAGTGAGATGCCAGCTCCTTTCATTCAGTCAGTAGCTTCAAACATTTCTGGTATATGAAAAACATGTTTTTCAATGGCAAAAATCAATGAATATTGTAAATGCACAAACAGTAATATCTCCACATTGCACGGTGCAATTCTGAAATTTTTAGCTTTTTCCTGTTAATCCTAGCATGATAAAGAAGATTCAAAGAGAGTGAGATGCCAGCTCCTTTCATTCAGTCAGTAGCTTCAAACATTTCTGGACGTTTTTCAATGGCAAAAATCAATGAATATTGTAAATGCACAAACAGTAATATCTCCACATTGCACGGTGCAATTCTGAAATTTTTAGCTTTTTCCTGTTAATCCTAGCATGATAAAGAAGATTCAAAGAGAGTGAGATGCCAGCTCCTTTCATTCAGTCAGTAGCTTCAAACATTTCTGGACGTTTTTCAATGGCAAAAATCAATGAATATTGTAAATGCACAAACAGTAATATCTCCACATTGCACGGTGCAATTCTGAAATTTTTAGCTTTTTCCTGTTAATCCTAGCATGATAAAGAAGATTCAAAGAGAGTGAGATGCCAGCTCCTTTCATTCAGTCAGTAGCTTCAAACATTTCTGGTATATGAAAAACATGTTTTTCAATGGCAAAAATCAATGAATATTGTAAATGCACAAACAGTAATATCTCCACATTGCACGGTGCAATTCTGAAATTTTTAGCTTTTTCCTGTTAATCCTAGCATGATAAAGAAGATTCAAAGAGAGTGAGATGCCAGCTCCTTTCATTCAATCAGTAGCTTCAAACATTTCTGGACGTTTTTCAATGGCAAAAATCAATGAATATTGTAAATGCACAAACAGTAATATCTCCACATTGCACGGTGCAATTCTGAAATTTTTAGCTTTTTCCTGTTAATCCTAGCATGATAAAGAAGATTCAAAGAGAGTGAGATGCCAGCTCCTTTCATTCAGTCAGTAGCTTCAAACATTTCTGGACGTTTTTCAATGGCAAAAATCAATGAATATTGTAAATGCACAAACAGTAATATCTCCACATTGCACGGTGCAATTCTGAAATTTTTAGCTTTTTCCTGTTAATCCTAGCATGATAAAGAAGATTCAAAGAGAGTGAGATGCCAGCTCCTTTCATTCAGTCAGTAGCTTCAAACATTTCTGGTATATGAAAAACATGTTTTTCAATGGCAAAAATCAATGAATATTGTAAATGCACAAACAGTAATATCTCCACATTGCACGGTGCAATTCTGAAATTTTTAGCTTTTTCCTGTTAATCCTAGCATGATAAAGAAGATTCAAAGAGAGTGAGATGCCAGCTCCTTTCATTCAGTCAGTAGCTTCAAACATTTCTGGTATATGAAAAACATGTTTTTCAATGGCAAAAATCAATGAATATTGTAAATGCACAAACAGTAATATCTCCACATTGCACGGTGCAATTCTGAAATTTTTAGCTTTTTCCTGTTAATCCTAGCATGATAAAGAAGATTCAAAGAGAGTGAGATGCCAGCTCCTTTCATTCAGTCAGTAGCTTCAAACATTTCTGGACGTTTTTCAATGGCAAAAATCAATGAATATTGTAAATGCACAAACAGTAATATCTCCACATTGCACGGTGCAATTCTGAAATTTTTAGCTTTTTCCTGTTAATCCTAGCATGATAAAGAAGATTCAAAGAGAGTGAGATGCCAGCTCCTTTCATTCAGTCAGTAGCTTCAAACATTTCTGGACGTTTTTCAATGGCAAAAATCAATGAATATTGTAAATGCACAAACAGTAATATCTCCACATTGCACGGTGCAATTCTGAAATTTTTTGCTTTTTCCTGCTAATCCTAGCATGATAAAGAAGATTCAAAGAGAGTGAGATGCCAGCTCCTTTCATTCAGTCAGTAGCTTCAAACATTTCTGGTATATGAAAAACATGTTTTTCAATGGCAAAAATCAATGAATATTGTAAATGCACAAACAGTAATATCTCCACATTGCACGGTGCAATTCTGAAATTTTTAGCTTTTTCCTGTTAATCCTAGCATGATAAAGAAGATTCAAAGAGAGTGAGATGCCAGCTCCTTTCATTCAGTCAGTAGCTTCAAACATTTCTGGTATATGAAAAACATGTTTTTCAATGGCAAAAATCAATGAATATTGTAAATGCACAAACAGTAATATCTCCACATTGCACGGTGCAATTCTGAAATTTTTAGCTTTTTCCTGTTAATCCTAGCATGATAAAGAAGATTCAAAGAGAGTGAGATGCCAGCTCCTTTCATTCAGTCAGTAGCTTCAAACATTTCTGGACGTTTTTCAATGGCAAAAATCAATGAATATTGTAAATGCACAAACAGTAATATCTCCACATTGCACGGTGCAATTCTGAAATTTTTAGCTTTTTCCTGTTAATCCTAGCATGATAAAGAAGATTCAAAGAGAGTGAGATGCCAGCTCCTTTCATTCAGTCAGTAGCTTCAAACATTTCTGGACGTTTTTCAATGGCAAAAATCAATGAATATTGTAAATGCACAAACAGTAATATCTCCACATTGCACGGTGCAATTCTGAAATTTTTAGCTTTTTCCTGTTAATCCTAGCATGATAAAGAAGATTCAAAGAGAGTGAGATGCCAGCTCCTTTCATTCAGTCAGTAGCTTCAAACATTTCTGGTATATGAAAAACATGTTTTTCAATGGCAAAAATCAATGAATATTGTAAATGCACAAACAGTAATATCTCCACATTGCACGGTGCAATTCTGAAATTTTTAGCTTTTTCCTGTTAATCCTAGCATGATAAAGAAGATTCAAAGAGAGTGAGATGCCAGCTCCTTTCATTCAGTCAGTAGCTTCAAACATTTCTGGACGTTTTTCAATGGCAAAAATCAATGAATATTGTAAATGCACAAACAGTAATATCTCCACATTGCACGGTGCAATTCTGAAATTTTTAGCTTTTTCCTGTTAATCCTAGCATGATAAAGAAGATTCAAAGAGAGTGAGATGCCAGCTCCTTTCATTCAGTCAGTAGCTTCAAACATTTCTGGACGTTTTTCAATGGCAAAAATCAATGAATATTGTAAATGCACAAACAGTAATATCTCCACATTGCACGGTGCAATTCTGAAATTTTTAGCTTTTTCCTGTTAATCCTAGCATGATAAAGAAGATTCAAAGAGAGTGAGATGCCAGCTCCTTTCATTCAGTCAGTAGCTTCAAACATTTCTGGTATATGAAAAACATGTTTTTCAATGGCAAAAATCAATGAATATTGTAAATGCACAAACAGTAATATCTCCACATTGCACGGTGCAATTCTGAAATTTTTAGCTTTTTCCTGCTAATCCTAGCATGATAAAGAAGATTCAAAGAGAGTGAGATGCCAGCTCCTTTCATTCAGTCAGTAGCTTCAAACATTTCTGGACGTTTTTCAATGGCAAAAATCAATGAATATTGTAAATGCACAAACAGTAATATCTCCACATTGCACGGTGCAATTCTGAAATTTTTAGCTTTTTCCTGTTAATCCTAGCATGATAAAGAAGATTCAAAGAGAGTGAGATGCCAGCTCCTTTCATTCAGTCAGTAGCTTCCAACATTTCTGGTATATGAAAAACATGTTTTTCAATGGCAAAAATCAATGAATATTGTAAATGCACAAACAGTAATATCTCCACATTGCACGGTGCAATTCTGAAATTTTTAGCTTTTTCCTGTTAATCCTAGCATGATAAAGAAGATTCAAAGAGAGTGAGATGCCAGCTCCTTTCATTCAGTCAGTAGCTTCAAACATTTCTGGACGTTTTTCAATGGCAAAAATCAATGAATATTGTAAATGCACAAACAGTAATATCTCCACATTGCACGGTGCAATTCTGAAATTTTTAGCTTTTTCCTGCTAATCCTAGCATGATAAAGAAGATTCAAAGAGAGTGAGATGCCAGCTCCTTTCATTCAGTCAGTAGCTTCAAACATTTCTGGACGTTTTTCAATGGCAAAAATCAATGAATATTGTAAATGCACAAACAGTAATATCTCCACATTGCACGGTGCAATTCTGAAATTTTTAGCTTTTTCCTGTTAATCCTAGCATGATAAAGAAGATTCAAAGAGAGTGAGATGCCAGCTCCTTTCATTCAGTCAGTAGCTTCAAACATTTCTGGTATATGAAAAACATGTTTTTCAATGGCAAAAATCAATGAATATTGTAAATGCACAAACAGTAATATCTCCACATTGCACGGTGCAATTCTGAAATTTTTAGCTTTTTCCTGTTAATCCTAGCATGATAAAGAAGATTCAAAGAGAGTGAGATGCCAGCTCCTTTCATTCAGTCAGTAGCTTCAAACATTTCTGGTATATGAAAAACATGTTTTTCAATGGCAAAAATCAATGAATATTGTAAATGCACAAACAGTAATATCTCCACATTGCACGGTGCAATTCTGAAATTTTTAGCTTTTTCCTGTTAATCCTAGCATGATAAAGAAGATTCAAAGAGAGTGAGATGCCAGCTCCTTTCATTCAGTCAGTAGCTTCAAACATTTCTGGACGTTTTTCAATGGCAAAAATCAATGAATATTGTAAATGCACAAACAGTAATATCTCCACATTGCACGGTGCAATTCTGAAATTTTTAGCTTTTTCCTGTTAATCCTAGCATGATAAAGAAGATTCAAAGAGAGTGAGATGCCAGCTCCTTTCATTCAGTCAGTAGCTTCAAACATTTCTGGACGTTTTTCAATGGCAAAAATCAATGAATATTGTAAATGCACAAACAGTAATATCTCCACATTGCACGGTGCAATTCTGAAATTTTTAGCTTTTTCCTGTTAATCCTAGCATGATAAAGAAGATTCAAAGAGAGTGAGATGCCAGCTCCTTTCATTCAGTCAGTAGCTTCAAACATTTCTGGTATATGAAAAACATGTTTTTCAATGGCAAAAATCAATGAATATTGTAAATGCACAAACAGTAATATCTCCACATTGCACGGTGCAATTCTGAAATTTTTAGCTTTTTCCTGCTAATCCTAGCATGATAAAGAAGATTCAAAGAGAGTGAGATGCCAGCTCCTTTCATTCAGTCAGTAGCTTCAAACATTTCTGGACGTTTTTCAATGGCAAAAATCAATGAATATTGTAAATGCACAAACAGTAATATCTCCACATTGCACGGTGCAATTCTGAAATTTTTAGCTTTTTCCTGTTAATCCTAGCATGATAAAGAAGATTCAAAGAGAGTGAGATGCCAGCTCCTTTCATTCAGTCAGTAGCTTCAAACATTTCTGGTATATGAAAAACATGTTTTTCAATGGCAAAAATCAATGAATATTGTAAATGCACAAACAGTAATATCTCCACATTGCACGGTGCAATTCTGAAATTTTTAGCTTTTTCCTGTTAATCCTAGCATGATAAAGAAGATTCAAAGAGAGTGAGATGCCAGCTCCTTTCATTCAGTCAGTAGCTTCAAACATTTCTGGTATATGAAAAACATGTTTTTCAATGGCAAAAATCAATGAATATTGTAAATGCACAAACAGTAATATCTCCACATTGCACGGTGCAATTCTGAAATTTTTAGCTTTTTCCTGTTAATCCTAGCATGATAAAGAAGATTCAAAGAGAGTGAGATGCCAGCTCCTTTCATTCAGTCAGTAGCTTCAAACATTTCTGGACGTTTTTCAATGGCAAAAATCAATGAATATTGTAAATGCACAAACAGTAATATCTCCACATTGCACCGGTGCAATTCTGAAATTTTTAGCTTTTTCCTGTTAATCCTAGCATGATAAAGAAGATTCAAAGAGAGTGAGATGCCAGCTCCTTTCATTCAGTCAGTAGCTTCAAACATTTCTGGATATGAAAACAGTTTTTCAATGGCAAAAATCAATGAATATTGTAAATGCACAAACAGTAATATCTCCACATTGCACGGTGCAATTCTGAAATTTTTAGCTTTTTCCTGTTAATCCTAGCATGATAAAGAAGATTCAAAGAGAGTGAGATGCCAGCTCCTTTCATTCAGTCAGTAGCTTCAAACATTTCTGGTATAAAACATGTTTTTCAATGGCAAAAATCAATGAATATTGTAAATGCACAAACAGTAATATCTCCACATTGCACGGTGCAATTCTGAAATTTTTAGCTTTTTCCTGTTAATCCTAGCATGATAAAGAAGATTCAAAGAGAGTGAGATGCCAGCTCCTTTCATTCAGTCAGTAGCTTCAAACATTTCTGGTATATGAAAACGTTTTTCAATGGCAAAAATCAATGAATATTGTAAATGCACAAACAGTAATATCTCCACATTGCACGGTGCAATTCTGAAATTTTTAGCTTTTTCCTGTTAATCCTAGCATGATAAAGAAGATTCAAAGAGAGTGAGATGCCAGCTCCTTTCATTCAGTCAGTAGCTTCAAACATTTCTGGTATATGAAAAACATGTTTTTCAATGGCAAAAATCAATGAATATTGTAAATGCACAAACAGTAATATCTCCACATTGCACGGTGCAATTCTGAAATTTTTAGCTTTTTCCTGTTAATCCTAGCATGATAAAGAAGATTCAAAGAGAGTGAGATGCCAGCTCCTTTCATTCAGTCAGTAGCTTCAAACATTTCTGGACGTTTTTCAATGGCAAAAATCAATGAATATTGTAAATGCACAAACAGTAATATCTCCACATTGCACGGTGCAATTCTGAAATTTTTAGCTTTTTCCTGTTAATCCTAGCATGATAAAGAAGATTCAAAGAGAGTGAGATGCCAGCTCCTTTCATTCAGTCAGTAGCTTCAAACATTTCTGGACGTTTTTCAATGGCAAAAATCAATGAATATTGTAAATGCACAAACAGTAATATCTCCACATTGCACGGTGCAATTCTGAAATTTTTAGCTTTTTCCTGTTAATCCTAGCATGATAAAGAAGATTCAAAGAGAGTGAGATGCCAGCTCCTTTCATTCAGTCAGTAGCTTCAAACATTTCTGGTATATGAAAAACATGTTTTTCAATGGCAAAAATCAATGAATATTGTAAATGCACAAACAGTAATATCTCCACATTGCACGGTGCAATTCTGAAATTTTTAGCTTTTTCCTGTTAATCCTAGCATGATAAAGAAGATTCAAAGAGAGTGAGATGCCAGCTCCTTTCATTCAGTCAGTAGCTTCAAACATTTCTGGTATATGAAAAACATGTTTTTCAATGGCAAAAATCAATGAATATTGTAAATGCACAAACAGTAATATCTCCACATTGCACGGTGCAATTCTGAAATTTTTAGCTTTTTCCTGTTAATCCTAGCATGATAAAGAAGATTCAAAGAGAGTGAGATGCCAGCTCCTTTCATTCAGTCAGTAGCTTCAAACATTTCTTGGTAATGAAAAAACATGTTTTTCAATGGCAAAAATCAATGAATATTGTAAATGCACAAACAGTAATATCTCCACATTGCACGGTGCAATTCTGAAATTTTTAGCTTTTTCCTGTTAATCCTAGCATGATAAAGAAGATTCAAAGAGAGTGAGATGCCAGCTCCTTTCATTCAGTCAGTAGCTTCAAACATTTCTGGTATATGAAAAACATGTTTTTCAATGGCAAAAATCAATGAATATTGTAAATGCACAAACAGTAATATCTCCACATTGCACGGTGCAATTCTGAAATTTTTAGATTTTTCCTGTTAATCCTAGCATGATAAAGAAGATTCAAAGAGAGTGAGATGCCAGCTCCTTTCATTCAGTCAGTAGCTTCAAACATTTCTGGACGTTTTTCAATGGCAAAAATCAATGAATATTGTAAATGCACAAACAGTAATATCTCCACATTGCACGGTGCAATTCTGAAATTTTTTGCTTTTTCCTGTTAATCCTAGCATGATAAAGAAGATTCAAAGAGAGTGAGATGCCAGCTCCTTTCATTCAGTCAGTAGCTTCAAACATTTCTGGTATATGAAAAACATGTTTTTCAATGGCAAAAATCAATGAATATTGTAAATGCACAAACAGTAATATCTCCACATTGCACGGTGCAATTCTGAAATTTTTAGCTTTTTCCTGTTAATCCTAGCATGATAA